>NC_069379.1:27891060-28194090 GCF_021730395.1 Mercenaria mercenaria
ACCCCCGTAGGCTCATCATAAGTTGTTGTGCTTTTTCGTGGTCACTCCAGTTATTCCAATTTGCAACATTTTCAAAGTGTATGATATAATCATTCCATTCAGTGGTTTGACCATCAAATTTATCTGGTTCTTTAGCCTTGTGTTTGTTTTGATATGTAGATGTGACAGGCCAGCCTTGTCGTTGATATTGAAAGGAATGCGGCATGTTGTCTCCGTATAGTGAAGATGAAGGAACATTTTGATTACTCATAGAGTAAGGTCTGCTTATATTTGTGTCAGGAACAGGCAAATAATGCTGCCTTTTGTCCGAGTGAGAGGAATGTATGGTGTCCTGTTGTACACCGTAAGGCATTTGGCTATGTATTTGTTTGTTTACGTTATGGCTGTTGGTAATGTGGGTATAGGTTTATCATGAGGTGCCTTAACGTTTGAGACGGTCCCTCATTGTAAGTGTAAGTATATCCATGGCAAGGTACTTCATGGCTGTAAGCTGGATTAGGATTGTGTTGGTCGGATGATCTTATACACATGTCATTTTGAGATGGCCCCTGTGTGTATGGATCAACGGGGTTTTTGTTTTGATTATATGCTGTGTAAGTTTGATTGAAATCATCACTTGAACTAGGATAAAGCATCCTTTGGTTATGTGCGTTTTCTGAAGAACTATTTTGAAACGACCCCTGCCTTATATACATGGCATTTTGAGATGGCCCCTGTGTGTATGGATCAACGGGTTTTTTATTTTGATTAGATGCTGTGTAAGTTTGATTGAAATGAACACTTGAACTAGGATAAAGCATCCTTTGTTTATGTGCGTTTTCTGAAGAATTATTTTGAAACGACCCCTCTTGCATATGTACTGCACCTGAGTTTGTATGGTTATGTAAAGTTGACTGGTTCATTGTATTTGCAAAGCTTGAATTTTGCCCATGTGTAAAATTGTTTTGACCAGTTAAAACTGTGTTGTCAAAATATTTTGGTCGTGTACCAATGTCATAAGCATGTGGCGTTTGAGATGACTTCTGCTTAGTCAATGACTCGTCATATGTTGAAGCATAATTGCTTAAAGTGTGTTGGGCTGGTATTTGATTAGAATCATAATTGTTTTGAGATGGCCCCTGATTGTTTAAACTTAAACCATTTTGAGATTGTCCCTGACTATTTAATTGTAGATTAGACTGGTTTAATCCCTGACTCTCTAATTTCAAACCATCTTGAGTTGGTCCCTGCCTATTTACTTGTAGGCCCGTTTGTGCGGCCTTTCCTGTATTATAGTAACTTTTAGTAGGCCCCTGGTACCCTGTCTCCCTATTATCAAGTGGTTTCTGTAGCACTGTAGGCCCTGTCAGTGAACCTTTGAACTCCTCAAAACTTAAGTCAATTAAATTTTGACCCTGGTATTGGGCATTATAAGTATTTTGTGAGTACACCTCACTTTGCATGACTAAACCCCGGTTATTATACGCGGCGCCAGTATCCGGGTTATTTCCTAACTGAGAAGTAGAGCTTTGACTGCCTTGTATTAATGAAGTTTGTGATGCTTCTTTACTTTCTTGTGGGGTATGTGTTCTCTTTGGAGATAAATACCGTGCCCTTTCAATAGAGTCTGTATTATCAAATGTGTACGTGTCATCATGACCTATGCTTGAATGCATTGGGGAACTGTGTACATGTGGCTTTGTGTTGTCTGTCTCACTTATTGTTGAGTGTAGAGGTGTACTAAAATTATGAATTCCACTGTCAGCCTTCAATGGATAATTAGCTGTAGACACCATATATTGACCTTTGCTGGCTAATTTATTTGGCAATTGCATGAAAGAGTCATCAGGTGTATTTTCACGTTGAAAAGAAACAGTTTTCTTTTTACTTTCAACAGGTATCCACCACTTATGTGACCTTCGTGGTGTAGCCATACTAAACTTTTGATATTTGAGTTTTAATCAGACAGAGAGGACGAGCCCCCAAAATGTAGCAGTATTTACCACTATGCCCAGGTTACTCTGTTAGATTTTGAAATTCACTAAACTACAAGGAACACAAAAGCGGTTTACCGGGTTCAAGATGTATTTTATTATTATCACATGGCTCGTTTACATCATAGACAAAATACATCAGTAACAGTTTATACATTTTCAGTTCACAATGTTCAAAACAACTAAGCCATAATTACAGCCTACAGAAATTAAAATCCTATACCTAACAAAGCTAACGTAATTTTAAATAATTTTGTCTTTAAATTTAGATCCCGGTCCAAAAGGAAAAATATACCCAAAGACAGTAAGTGGGGAAATGGCTAGGCTCTGACTAAAGGTAGAAGTTACCTGTCGAGAGTCTGTGAACACTAGCACAGAGACTGCCAAAATCAGGGCTTATATACCCTAGCATTGATAAAACGCATGAAAAACCCATGCAGAAAAATTACAGTACACATGGAGTGTTCAATAAATTCATAAAAGTGAAATTATTACCTGTAGCATTAACAATACATAAAGAATGGTCAAGCTTATGTAAACATTTGTATCAACCCTTACATGACTGTATGCTAAAGTTACACCTGAGTGATTTCAATATCATAAATATAGCAAGTACATGATAGTGTAAACATATTACCCAAAATAAGGTTGTAGAAATTTAAGTAGAACGAATACTGTAATTAGCAAAATGCACTAATATCTATAATAAAGTTATAAGCAAAATTACATTTGAAAGTGCACAAGCTTATTTAACTTAACAGTGTTTCAGTAATATTAAGACTATTACAAGGTTCAGAATACCGCCTGCAAATTGTTGTTTTAAACAGTATATATTAGGATATATGTGTAAGATAAGGCTAGAAAAAGTCATTCCTGCCACACATAGTGCTAAGGAGATAAAAATAAAATGAATAAGACCAAGGACGAAGCCCACAACTGATGAGTCATTCTACAATGCATCATTGCATGTACTGCCTGTATACAGTTGTATGCAGCTTCATAAACTGAAACACATACGGACTGACATTGTTTTATTTTATAAATATGCATTATATGACTCGTTTAGAGCTATGTTGTAGCCATTTTATTTGAAACACGGCGTTCCTCTTAATATAAGAATGTATCAATATGAATCATACGGCTGGGGGAAAATGTAATCTTTAAAATTTGGTTAACGTGGTTGGCTAGTGGATAAGATGTCGGCAGCTCAGTCAAGGGGTCGTGGGTTCGAGCCTGACTGGGCTCTGACTTTTTATATGACACTAGTACTGGTTTTTCTAGAAAGTGTGCTCGAAAGTGGTTCCAATTAGCTTGAAGCTTTCATCACAACCGAGCTAAAATAAGTTAGTATAAACTAAACCTGATATTTAGATGGGTCACGTTCTTTTTTAAAAACATATGTCTTTAAAATGAACTTACTATTATAATAGCATCTCTTTGCTTTGGCTTTATCTTCTTTGCAAACATATCCATCTCCACATGGCTGAAGATAGATAGACTGTGTGTTTGTATCACAGCAAGAGAAATATAATTCAACCCTAGAAAAACATCTTGTCTTGATTTCGCTTTATTTCTGCATTTCTGATATTTTTGCCTTTCTTAAGGTAGTAAATTGTGCCGTATTGTGTGTTATTTTTCTGGTTATAAAACTCTGTTAGATTAAATGCCTTCATAAACGCGTTAGAGAAACTCTGATTGGATAAGTTTTTTTTAACTATAAACTTTGCTGGAGAATTTTCAATAACAATCTGCTGAGCTTTTTAATATATATGATTATCCTACGATAAATTTATTGTTTGTAACACAAATGAAAAAGACAATAACAACAACACTCAAGTCGTATTTCAACGTCCGATTCAAAACACATTCGCGGACATTTTACAGCCCTAGTCAAATGAGCCGTGCCATGAGAAAATCAACATAGTGGGTTTGCGACCAGCATGGATCCAGACCAGCCTGCGCATCCGCGCAGTCTGGTCAGGATCCATGCTGTTCGCTTACGGTTTCTCTAATTGCAGTAGGCTTTAAAAGCGAACAGCATGGATCCTGACCAGACTGCGCGGATGCGCAGGCTGGTCTGGATCCATGCTGGTCGCAAACCCACTATGTTGATTTTCTCATGGCACGGCTCAAATAGTGAATATGCTTATATAACCTCAATAGTTTTTTTCTAATAGTATTATGATCCCATTTCAAAACTGTTTAGCTACAGTGATGTATTTCTTAAACTTATTTCGTTTTCACGTCTTTTGCTTTATTGTAAAGACTTCAACGGGTCCTGGTAACTATTGATTGCATTACATTTGCTAACAGTTAAGAACCTTTCTTATGGAAAAACTGCGAACGAAGAAGAAGAATATGGAAAAACTTCAATATTCTTTGCTGTTTGATGGTTAGCTGATTCCAACGCACGGTTATTTTGTTGAAAGGAGTGCTAAAACATTTAAGCGAGCGATTATCTGTCTTGTTTTCAGTTAACTTCTTTATGGTCCTTTGGTCCCGTGTAGGGCATTTTGTCTAGCCGCGAGTATTTGACTACCTTTGGCGGTTCTTTGTTTTGATAGCCGTCCGAACTTTATATGTTATATATTTCTCTAATTCTTGTGGAAAATAGCTTTTTTGTTCAGTTCAGTTCAGTTCAAAATCAGCTACACATAACATATGTCACTTTAATTTAGGTAATGGCTTTTTGATTTGAGCCGTGCCATGAGAAAACCAACATAGTGGGTTTGCGACCAGCATGGATCCAGACCAGCCTGCGCATCCGCGCAGTCTGGTCAGGATCCATGCTGGTCGCTTTTAAAGCCTACTGCAATTAGAGAAACCGTTAGCGAACAGCATGGATCCTGACCAGACTGCGCGGATGCGCAGGCTGGTCTGGATCCATGCTGGTCGCAAAGCCACTATGTTGGTTTTCACATGGCACGGCTCATTTGTACATTAAAAGATTCAGATCAAAATATAAACTGCACGTGCTTCCACTTAATGAAAAAAAACAGTTAACTGGGCGCACGTTTATAACAATATCGTGCTTGACCATAAATCGGTAACGAGCTACTTTTTATCCAAAAATGTCTGAATAATTTTTAACTGAATTAAAAACATTGCATTTTCTTAAACACAATGTATTTATTTCTGCTAACAGCGTTGCCATTTGTTTAGATTTTGCTGAAGGTTATTAATCAATTGAAGCCCTATATCACCATGACAATAAGTATCTAATTTCCAACTTTATGTAAATTCATTTCCACTAACCTTATTTTCACGGCAACGTTTCCTGCATATGGCATGTATGTCACTCAGCACGAATATCAGAATGAATGTCTGAAAGAGAAATACTTGCCAACTTGTAATTTACTTATATTTGAAATAACATTTTATTGAACAAAAATTAACTAGTTATAATATAAATGGATAAAATGTCTGTAAAATGTTTTGTTTTAAATAAAACCTAATAAGATTAATTAAAACAGTTATCTTAAAATCCTATCTGCTTGTAACATATGTTATTCGCTTAAAATGACTAATCTATTGATACCAAAAGAATTAAAAAAGGACTTTTGAATGTGCTTAATGTATTGATACGTTTTATGTTACTAAAAGTCATCATTTAATCCGAACTGATAAATCATTATAAACTTTTTGTAAACGTTTATTATCACATTAAGCCTGTGATTGTCTTTTAAACAGATGAAACACCTAGTATATATTTCTAGTTTCAAAGTATTGTTCTCAAATTTCAAACCGGAGGTGGGCTACCTTGCCGACTGACAAAGTTTACTAGAATGTTTTTATATGTATATATATTTGAGGAAACAAAACGATCTTAACAATCTTTACAATCCATAGGTCCGGGGTTCGAATCCCGGTCAAGGCACTGGAAAATTTTGAGATGATTTTGCGAGCAAAGGGCTGAAACTTTTATATCAGTTGAATGATTCATGTCTCAACATTAGACTTAAAAGAACGTATGCCCTGTTAGATTTTTCCAGATATACCCTTGGGGTCAACTACTTTAAAGAAAGAAACTTGAATACTTAAGTGACTCATTCGATTCGTACCTTCTCATTGATAACAAGGCAGTCTGAAAGACAGCTAAATCCCCCGCCAATGCTATGGATAGTGAAAGGGTAAACCTTTGACCTTTAGCTGTGAACTTGACCTTGAACTGACATGGCTGACTCATGAATTCTGCGCAACGTCTTGATGAGGTGATCATTTGACTCAAGTTTCATGAAAATCCTTCAAGGGGTTTAGGAGATACAGAGCTCAAGCCTTTGACCTTGAGTTGTGACCTTGACCTTGAGTTGACATGGCTGACTCATGAGTTCTTGATGCGGTGATCATTTGACCCAAGTTTGATGAAAATCCTTCAAGGGGTTTAGAAGATACAGAGCGGACACAAAATGGAAGGCTCAAACCTTTCACCCTAAGTTGTGACCTTGACCTCGAGCCGGCATGGCTGACTCATAAGTTCTGCACATTGTTTTGGTGAGGTGATCATTTGACCAAAGTTTTATAAAATTCCTTCAAGGGGTTTAGGAGATATAGAGCGGACACGAAATGAAAGGCTAAAACCTTTGACCTTGAGTTTTGACCTTGACCTTGAGTCAGCATGGCTGATTCATGAGTTCTGCACATCGCCTTCATGAGGTGATCATTTGACCTAAGTTTCATATTAATCCTTCAAGGGAATTAGGAGATACAGAGCAGACACAAAATGGAAGGCTCAAACTTTTGACCTTCAGTTGTGACCTTGACCTTGAACCAGCATGGCTGACTTATAAGTTCTGCACGTTGCCTTGATGAGGTGATCATTTGACCCAGGTTTGATGAAAATCCTTCAAGGGGCTTAGGAGATATAGAGCAGACACAAAATGGAAGGCTCAAACCTTTCACCCTAAGTTGTGACCTTGACCTTGAGCTGACATGGCTGACTCATGGGTTCTGCACATCATCTTGATGAGGTGATCATTTGACCCAAGTTTTATAAAATTCCTTCAAGGGGTTTAGGAGATATAGAGCGGACACAAAATGGAAGGCTCAAACGTTTGACCTTGAGTTGTGACCTTGACCTTGTGCTGACAAGGCTGACTCATAGGTTCTGCACATCGTCTTGATGAGGTGATCATTTGACCCAAGTTTCATAAAAATCCTTCAAGGGGTTTAGGAGATATGGAGCCGACACGAAAGTGTTACGGACAGACGGACGGAAGGACAGAAGGACGGACGGACGGAGACCATTCCTATAACCCCCCACAACTTGTGGCGGGGGATTAAAAAACACAAGAGGTGTTCAATTTATTACGAAACACTATCAAAACACACCTATAAGATCTTTCAGCTTACAAAACCTTGTGTAAAGTGGTTGATTCATGTAAAGTAGTGTAATCGCACACATACTCAACATATTTGAATTCAAAATTCAATATGGTTAGACCAAAAATAAATGAATTAGTTGAGGGCAATTTTTTAGGGCTTTTGAAGCAAAACAAATGTCCTACAGAAACATTGTGAAACAAGTAAAACAGATTGGACATACTGTGCATCGCATTCAACATGGTAAGGGTGTTATTCGAAATAACGTATGCAAAACAGGTAAAAGTGGAACTTTTACCAACCGTTGTACAGCTGCTACTGCTGACGTCGTAAGGAAATTCCGTAATATGATTAAAATGGTGAATCCACCCACACAAAGAGAAATGGCAGCTAAGTGTGGAGTGTCTCTAGGCACTGTTAATAGAATTATAGCCAGAATTATAAAAGCCAAACTCAGGGGAAAAAATGCCGTGTTCATAGGCTTAGTGAGGCCCAGATTCTGAAACGATGTGATCAATCATGGCGTCTATATCTCCATCTTAACTGTGGAAAATGGAAAAACGTGGTCACCACTGACGAGGCTATGTTCTATATGGGCGGTAGTTATGGTCAACGTCGTGTTTGCTACTTTCATTCTAATGAGACAGACCTAAACAAACTGAAGTTCGTAAAACGAGATGCATTTGCACCTGGGTTTATGGTTTGGGCCGGTGTTAGTTTCTACGGCAAGACATCTTTGATTTTTATCATTAAAGGGGTGAAAGACAATGCAAAGTATTACATAGGCAAGGTTCTAAAGCCATTTCTGAAAAAAGATGTTCCGCGCCTTTTTCCTGGAAGAGAGAATGATATGGTGTTCCATCAAGACTCGGCTTCTAGTCACACTGCTAAAACGACCATTGATTTTCTCAACTAACACAAAGTAAATTATATAACTCCTGCAGAATGGATGCCAAAAAGCCCAGATGCAGCTCCCATGGACTTTGGTAGTTGGGGCATACTGAAACGTAGGCTACAAAAACGTAAGATCTATACCATGACTGGTCTTTAAAAGGCTCTTAAAGACGAATGGAACAAACTTGAGCAGTCGTGCATAAACCGGACTTTAGAAAGCTGGCCTAGATGGTGCAGAATGATTACCTATTGTCATGGATCCCAGATTGAGCATCTGTTGCAATAAATCGTATGCGAGTAAATAATTAAGCTGTGTTTAAAACTGTTTCATAATAAATTGAACACTTCTCGTAGTGTCGCATACAAATATAGAGAATCCAGGCCCGGGTTACTGTACAATGTACAAATCAATGATAATTAAAAGGCAATATATATTTACAGCGATTTGTATAAATTTTATATATTATCTATAAATTTACAAATATTTCAGTCTATAACAGTACAAGTCAAGTATATGAAGACTGCTGAAACTACATTCATAATCAAAAACACTGGATGAATTTGATTGTGTTAATTATGGTTTTCGAAACAAAGATAATTTTTAAGTTTCAGTCAGTTCTGTTAACTTAGACTATGTATGATTCCACTGAAAAGCTGATTAGAAATGGCTGAAACACAGATATGACTTTTATTTTTTCATACTATGAAAAAATAAAAGTCATATCTGTGTTTCAGCCATAGGCTAGTAAATAATAACTGTGGTTACAATTAATTTAAACCAGTAATATTGAGGACAAATAGCATTACAGCTAGTTTCATACACACTCGATATAAATTGATACTTTGAAAAAAATATAAATGCATAGCCTATAATTCAACAGATTACCTTATACGTCAACCAAAATACATTGCAAGACTAAACTATACCTATGAGGTATAATTGAAGTTCAAATTGATGAAAACCAAAATATAAGCGTAGAAAATGAACGCAGGGTGCTATGTTAATATTATATATGTATATGATAATTATAATTATTATTATACCACATGTATATAGCACTCTTTTCATGCAGGTGCTTAACAGAATTCATTGTTAACAATACAAAGAATTACACATTCAACACAAAGAAAACTGCATTTTCACATTTACAAAGATCATAAATGTGAAAAATATAAGAATAAAATGGCAAACATATTATACATATTTGAAAATATTTAAGTGACCCTAGATAAAATGCTGTTCTACGCTGTAACATGAAAAGAAAACATGTATTAGTCATTGTAAAAAAAAAGGTACAAAGAAGTTGGTTTTAGCAGGCTTTTGAAAGCAGCCAGCTTGACAGTAAGGGGGTTCCAAAGCTTTGGAGATGTGAACGAAAAGTTCTGATTGCCATACAGCACGGTTTTAGTCTTTATTATTATAATTATTATAAATTTATCAATGTCTTTTTTAAATTGAATAAAGAAGAGTTCAAAATTCAATTTGAAATATTAAGCCATTTAAGGACTGGTTTGTTGTAATGTTTTTATGATACTATTATATTTGTGCAGATGATCAAATCTGATGAATTTCTTTTCTTGTCCTTTTAAACCATTATTACTTTCTGATTCTGGACAATTACTTCATCGTCTTTTAAGATTTGTTTGTGTAAATTTAGCAGGCGGAATTGAAAATGATAATTTGGAGCAATAATCTATGGTTGTATCTGTAAACGAAGACAAAATGCTGTGTAAATAGGTAAAAGACACTAAAATATTTCAATTTGAGACAGAGACAACGTTTATGTAAACCGCTAAGTATTGTAAAAGCACATATTTTCGATGACTCAAAATTTCGCGAATTTGAAATTTTCAGCATGTTTGCGAGGTTAAATATTCGCGAAATTGTAAAAGTTGTATCATACTTGAATCAGAATTATACTAATGGTAAATATTTACGCGAGGATTAATTTTCCCGAGATGTAGGGCTTCGCGAATATAGCGAAAATTAAACCCTCGCGAAAATTTCTGCTTTTACGGTACACTTCTTTTATGTTAAAGATGCATCAATATTAGGGTTCTTTAAGGGTCTGCAGATTTGGGCTACAATAATCTTCGTGTAAAATAAAAGTCTGGTCATAACATGAGTTTTAGTTTTCCAACTATCTGTAAAGCGCAAAAAAAAAAAAAAAAAAAAAAAAAAAGTATGGACTAGTCTTGAAACTAACTCGGACCGCCTTGTAAATAAGAACTTTCCTACCTTGTTGTCCAATACACCACGGAGGAATTTGTACTTTATGACCATTAAATATAAAGCTTTATAATTAAGGCAGTTTACCTCTGGTACCTTGTTACATGTACAAACACTTTTCAAAATACTGAAAACAACTAATTCTCATATGTTTCAAACACATACAATCTATCAGTAACTAAGTTTCAAAGCCTTCCTGAGAAATATAGAAATAATTTGGTGTTATCTAAACATGTTCTCTTTCTTTTTGTTGTCATGCAATCTGGAGGTCAGTGCCCTTAAAAAGTGTCGGAAAATTGGCAGATTCTGATGCATTTTCTAAGATGTGTAACTCCCTTATTACAACAGATTAAATAGAATACAACAGTTATATAAACCACTAATTACACTTCTTATAAGCAAAGAATCATCATCATTAGTCTTTTAATAGCCAATTAAAGCCTGTTTCAGTTGTAAAAATGTTTGTACAATTAGAAAAAATCTGATGAATTCCTGTATATTTTGTATATTCTGAAACCTTGCAACTTCTTAATTCTGCACATATATCTGCAGTTTCCGTAATACATTTCAAAGAGGATAGGAGGGTTTATTTGTTTGTGTATTTTTAGCTGAATTGTTATAACTTTTTATACAAATATCTATGGCAGTTTTATGGATATTGGAAAAAATCTTTCCAATATTTAAATAGTATATAGTGAAAAAAATAATAATAAAGTACTTCCTTTTAAGCAGGTTAGATAGAATTGTGTCATTTTAAACACTAATTACACCGTTTTATGCAAAGTTGTATCATCATTTGACTTCTGATATCACGTTTATACCTAATTCATTTATTGAAATGTGATTGCAAATAGCAAATATGCTGAAAATAATTAATTTCTTTATATTTTGCCTAATTGAACACTGATTTTTTTTTTATTTTCCACATATGTCTAAGTAAGTACACTATGTTATTTAAGGGTAACATGGTGTAATAGGCCTCAATTTCACCAAATGCGTACATACAACTTGATAATGTTAGCTTTAAAAATATCAAACGATAGAAATAAGGTGCATATTGACAAGTTATATAGTGACAGCAGTTCTCAGAAATTTCTATAAGATTACCTCCACTGATAATTTCAGTTTTTCATGAGTTATCTCCCCTGAAAACTAGAAAAAGATGCTTTTCTCCTTTTCCCTACGGGGAATTTTATATTTCTTTTCGATATTTGTATCATAATCATATAATGCAGCTTTCTACCGCAAAATTTTCTCGAAACTCAAGTTCAAATTCTCATAATCAAAGAAATTGTATATTTCCCATAGGCATCAATGTAAACCTCAATACCGATTATCTCCCCAAAAAATGATAAAATTTGAAAAATCTCCCGGTGAAAAGTTTTGAATTTTGAATGTATTTAATGCGATCAAATTTCATTTAAATATTACCGTCCAGTTACAAGATATGAAATATGGCTATTATACAATGTTATCCTTAACAAAAAATGGATAAAGACCTGGCCCCATGTTTACAAACCAATTTCATTATTATTATTTGTCATTTACTTCTTAATATCATGCTTAAAATTAAATGTTCTATTAATGACTATTTTCAAGTGACTATTCAATACTGATTGTCAGTCTAAATTTGAATTCGCTCTTGAAGATCTAGTAAAAAGTCGTCCGCCGTGGGTCGTGGGTCGTGTTCTAAAAAAATCTTCTTCTTCACAAGATTTAGAAAAGGAACAGCTTAAAAAATCATCTTGTCCAAAACCGCAAGGCGTAGAGCCTCGATATTTGGCACGTTACATCATCTAGTGGTCCTCTATGAATTTTTTTCAAATTATGCCCTTTGGGTGAAAAGAGACCCCGCCCCGGAGAGTGGGTGGGGAGGGAGGGGGGGGGGGGCGCGAGTTTTACATAGACTTATATAGGAAAAATCTTTAAAATATTCTTGTATGAAACCACAAGACCTAGGCCTTTGATGTTTGGTATGTAACACTGTTTTGTGGTCCTCCGCCAAGATTTTTCAACTTATTACCCTGGGGCGAAAAGAGGCTCCGCACCGGGGATCCCAATTTTTACATAGACTTCTACAGGAAAAAGCTTTAAAAATCTTCTTGTCTGAAAGTTTAAGGCCTAGGCCTTTGATATTTGGTATGTAGCATTGTAAAGTGGTTTTTTTACAAGATTGTTCAAATTATGCCAATAGGGTGAAAAGAGGCACCGCCCCGGGGGTCACTTGTTATATGAGTTATATAGGAAAAATACTTAAAAGATGATATGATCATATTTTCTAGACTGTTTAATTATAATTACCTTATGACCCCAAATAGGGGGGTCACTTGACTGTGACCTTGACCTACTGACCTACTGTCTTGGTTTCCAAGATACAGCCTTGAAATTTGGATGACATATACAGTTTTGCACACTGGTTTTCAATCTGACTTTCAGTGACCATATTTTAGCATCAGTTTGACATTTGAAACATGCAGCTCATACTACTCAGGAGAGCGATCCAGGGTCATCATGACCCTCTTGTTACTTATTTCTAAGACTTATTATTGATTTTTTTTTGTACAGAAGTGGTATGTTACTATTACATTCAGAATTAAGATTTTTTTCTAAAAAGGATATTTTTCGAATCAAATATCACATATTACTTATACTTTCATAATGCAAATAAACTTAGTAACCATTTAAAGATTAAGATTTCGTTGGAGTGTGAAAATTCCACAGATCTCATAACACCGATTGACAACTTTCCGATATGACAGTCCTGACCTCCGCACGTCTTTCGGATGTCACCGACACAATTAACATTTGATAAAAAATCCATATATTGACAGGATGGGATTTTTTTGGGTCAGTCCAAATTGGGCGTTCATGCTTGTTACTTAAACGGTATAGGTAGCTCAAATAACTATTGTCGTTACATGTAATTTTTATCTTGATCTTAAATAATTACATCCTGTAAGTCTTTGCAAAAAGAATTTTCTGAATTTATGGGTGGGTTACCGTGACAATGCTAAATTCGTGTATATAATGACCGATTTAACCCGAAAGATGGTGAAGAATGATATTACAACATTAAGCCAGTATGATAGATGGCGCTGATGGTTTGTAGGTGTAAAATGATAGGATACGTTCTCACATAATAGTTGATAGCTATCTTCAAATACCCTACAGTTACGCAAACAGTTTTATTGTAAATAATCACAATACCCATATAAATTTTATTTTTTATGCTCATGTTACATTTTTTTAGACAGGTGGCGACAGATACGACCAGAATAGTTATAAAATTTATCTATTGAAGACGACTATTTTGCCTCTATCATAATATCTATTTATCAAATAACACCTGTGGGGGAGAATATAAGACTCGAATTTCGTTAAGAAATAGTGCTCGTTATCAAAATGTGACTTTTTTGTTTTGGATTAAGACTTAAAATACAACAAAAAATGTTAATTTCCTTCTTCCAGTTGTTAATGCTTTTTAAACAAAACAAATAAGTTAGAGATAAACTCCTATAGACTAAGTATCTTAACATAATACACTTAGGATTACGTGAAAACAACGATCGAGTGATTTCTCATTTGATAAAATAAATAGTTAAGTACAAAATTAACATTAGAAACAATCGGTTGATTCGTGTAAATGAGTCAATATCCTTTCCGCAGCCTTAACGTACTAAAACGTATTAGCATCTGATGACCCTTTCACGCTTCCGTAGAAACAACATTTATTACACGAGACTTATTTTGAAAATATTTCTGAAATGTCTAGGTCTGCAGCTCTCAAATACAGTTATATCTTACATCTGAGGCATACACTGACACTCTCAGACAACATCAAAAATGACATTTTGAGCGATTTGATGAAGTTCCAAAATTATCTATGTACCCTTGGTCCGTTACGGACCCCTGTGGGATTTGTGTTTATCCAGAGCTCAAATAATTTTTCATAGATTAAAAGCTGACATGCTGTACTAAAGCCCAGGTAATTTCAATTCGTAATAAAATGCTGAAAATTGGCTCCCCAATAGCAAAAAAAAAAAAAAAAAAAAAAAAAGAAGAAGTCCACGCGCATACATTTAGACCGGGTGACCCCTGCGCGTGACCCCTGACTATCTACGAATCAAAATGCGGCTTTCGTTTTCAAGTTTAGCATTTCTACTTTCATTTTATTTACTTCCAGAAATAGATGAAGGTGGAGTGACGTCATTTTCTGTGTTGTCAAAAACATACATATGCCTGGCGAGATTGCATAAATATGTGCTGGCCGTCCTAAGGTTATATGTTTTTGTAACAAAATCCTGTCCCGGTGAAATTATGTTTAACTTCGCGTAGACAACAGGAATTTTTCTTTTGTGTGGTATGGACAATATTGAATTGTGCATTTTTCATTAAACATATTTACCCTAAGTAGAAGGAAATATTCAGTAAAATTGATAGAAGTGTCAGCAATAGCATCTTTCCATTGTCCCTAAATTATTATTTTTTTTTAAATATGACACTGTCTGTCGGACAAATTGTAAAATATCGAGTTTATGTTTCAGCTGGAATGAAATTCAGTTTCATTTTTTCACAATGTAAACTATAAAAACATAAAATATCTTTGGATTTAATACGTTATTTGTTTCATATTCTTTGTACCCTAAAGTCAGTTCAGTGATGTAACAGTTTGCTTAAATCCTTAAACATAAGGTTAGTTCCCTTAGTAAAAGATGGGTTAGCACCTCGTATTTAAAGATCAGCCTCAAAACAAATATGACAGCCAACTACACCAGCATGTGTTTGATGCGATAAAAATATTGAAATATTATAGTATCCCGGTAACTGCGTATAATTCTAATACTTCCTTGATGTAATTATCATGATTTATTTAACATTTACAGTAATGTTGTTATGTATTGCACATCAAATATGTTGTGTGGATGTGAAAAGGTTTCACTTTAAATTTGAACACACGTGCATAGTCTGTGTAATGTAAAGGTCACTTAAAGTGGAATATATCCTTGATGTAACAATCCTTGATATAACAGCGAAAGTCGTTACAGCAAGGAGTGATTTTGCTACATGAAGGAAATTAACTCATGATATTACTGCGCAGAACTTTTATTTTTTAATTTCATTGACTCTTGTGTGTAAACACTTGTAGATAAATATATGTCTATCAGAGCTAGAGCGCTTACACATACATTTGTGTAGTAGTACTAAATAAAAATATCAGTTATTGACTAAATTGTTACATCAAGTAGCGGATATTGTTATGTCAAGGAAATAAAAGGCAAAAAATACTGAAAATAGGTTCTGTTACTGCAACAGAATGGGGGGCTTTACAACTACTTGAACATGTTTTTGCACTGGTTATTCAAATTCTGGAAAAAGAAGATATTTTTTGTCATTAAGCGAAAAAGAAACTGTTATAGTTAAGAATTGTTACATCAAGGAAAGTTTTTGTTACATGATGGAATGTATATATTTAAAACCTGAAAGATGTGATGTACCTGCGGTATAATGAAGTCTTGATGTAACTGCAATACTTGCTGGAGTTAAACACTTGCATTTGGCAAAAGAGTAAATAGATATATTTCCCATTGTGCAAGGTAGATCCTGAATTTTGACCTCATCGTTACATAAAAAAAAAAAAAAAAAAAAAAAAAAAATAAAAAAAATTAGATATTGAAAAGTGTGTTTTAGATTTAATTGCAGTATTTTTTGTCTTTGGTCATTTATACATGTAAATAGGCTGACAAGAATATATATATTATGCAAGATATACTGTTGATCAGGAAGCTACAAATGACGTTACTATATATGTATATAATATGACAAACATTGAAAAGTTAAATAAAGAAGAAGCTAATAGAAATGAATATACGTTGAAAAAGTTGGTTGTGACTGAATATGAATATAATTATATTGCAAGAAGCTGTAGAGCATAATGAATGTACAAAGAACGAACATATGCATGAAGGCGATAGTGAGGGAGGTTGCAGGAGATAGGGTGTTGGTGAGAAGGAAGGCGTTGAGTAAAGTAACAGCGAGACAGATTGTAGGAGTAGTAGGGTTAGTGAGAAGGTATGCAGTAATGCAGGTAACAGCGAGACATATTGTAAGAGCAGTGGGGTTAATGAGAAGGTATGCAGTGATGTAGGTGATAGCGAGACAGTTTGTAGGAGTAGTGGGGTTGGTGAGAAGGTATGCAGTGATGTAGGTGGTAGTGAGACAGTTTGTAAGAGTAGTGGGTTTGGTGAGAAAGTATGCAGTGATGTAAGTAACAGCGAGACAGATTGTAGGAGTAGTGGAGGTTGGTGAGAAGGTATGCAGTGATGCAGGTAACAGCGAGACAGTTTGTAGTAGTGGGGTTGGTGAGAAGGTATGTAGTGATGTAGGTGGTAGTGAGACAGTTTGTAAGAGTAGTGGGGTTGGTGAGAAGGTATGCAGTGATGTAGGTGGTAGTGAGACAGTTTGTAGAAGTAGTTGGGTTGGTGAAAAGGTATGCAGTGATGCAGGTGGTAGTGAGACAGTTTGTAAGAGTAGTGGGGTTGGTGAGAAGGTATGCAGTGATGTAGGTGGTAGTGAGACAGTTTGTGAAAGTAGTTGGGTTGGTGAGAAGGTATGCAGTGATGCAAGTAACAGCGAGACAGATTGTAGGAGTAGTGGGGTTGGTGAGAAGGTATGCAGTGATGTAGGTGGTAGTGAGACAGTTTGTAATAGTAGTGGGTTTGGTGAGAAGGTATGCAGTGATGTAGATGGTAGTGAGACAGTTTGTAAGAGTAGTGAGGTTGGTGAGAAGGTATGCAGTGATGCAGGTGGTAGTGAGTGAGTTTGTAGTAGTGGGGTTGGTGAGAAAGTATGCAGTGATGCAGGTAACAGCGAGACAGATTGTAGGAGTAGTGGGGTTGGTTAGAAGGTATGCAGTGATGTAGGTGGTAGTTAGACAGTTTGTAAGAGTAGTGAGGTTGGTGAGAAGGTATGCAGTGATGCAGGTAACAGCGAGACAGATTGTAGGAGTAGTGGGGTTGGTTAGAAGGTATGGCGCGATGTAGGTGGTAGTTAGGCTGTTTGTAGGAGTAGTGGGGTTGGTAAGAAGGTATGCAGTGATGTAGGTGGTAGTGGGACAGTTTGTAAGAGTAGTGGGGTTGGTGAGAAGGTATGCAGTGATGTAGGTGGTAGTGAGACAGATTGTAGGAGTAGTGGGGTTGGTGAGAAGATATGCAGTGATGTAGGTAGTAGTGAGACAGTTTGTAAATAGTAAGAGGATTGGTGAGGAAGTATGCAGTGATGCAGGCCAAAGCGAGACAGGTGGCAGGAGTGAGGGGACATGTGAGGAGGTATACAGTGATGTAGATGATAGTGAGACAGTTCGTAAGAGTGACACCGTTGTTGAGAATGTAGACGAAAGCCAGACAGCTTATAGGACTGAGAAAAGTGATGAAAATATAAAAGGTGACGCAAGCTTTGAGAAGATATATGAAGTAAAAGATAAACATGTCAGTGTACCTATTGAGTATTATGTCGGAAAACATGTTATTGTAATTTTTTATGGAAAGCCTATGTCGGTCTTGTAACAGAGACATGTTTATCCAGTGTATTTGTAGAGTGTATGCGTCGAAACGGTAGAATCAGTGAAAACTCTTTCTGTTGGCCAAAAGAATTGAAAGACCAGAGTTGGTATCATCTGCACAATGTCATAAATTTTGTCGGCTGTGTAAGCATTCCTGGACACAAAAAAACAAAAACAAATACAAACTTGATGACAAATTATGGATTATCTATTTTTCACACTGTTGATCAATATCAATATTTTCATAATGGAAATCATCCATATTTACAGTTTAACTTGCTATTTATTTCTTAAACTCTATTCAATTATTTTTCATCTTCTTTCAGAACATAGATACCAAATTTTTATTTATCTTTTTTCTTAAAGAAAAATATGTATGAAACGTTTTATTCCTGAAATATTTCCATTCTGTAACATAGGTAATTCCTAGATGTAACACACACACCAAGAGTGACTCAAACGAACGTAAGGACTCAGTTCAATACATTTGTTTTCGATCCATAGCACAGTTAAGCTCAGCAAAACATAAAGTTTAAGTACAAGTCATGATTAGGTCCAAAATCTTGAAATAAATTAACTAGATTTCCTTGCTGTAACACAAAAGTTTCTTTCATGTAACAGGCAGACCTAAAATGCTGACACATGTTTATTTTATGGATACTGTTAAGACAATATTCAGTTGTTGTGTATTTTGAGTAGTATAGAATTGTTTTTATTTGCTTTAATTAATCTTTTATAGTTTATTAAAATGTTCAATCATATCAAATATGTTGATTTTCCTTACTGTAACAAAATCACTCCTTGGTGTAACATCAGTTTCCTTGACGTAACATGTCTCTTGTTTCAATTAATTTTTATTGTCCTATAATGAACAGCGAACATTTATGCATTAAGCAGTAGACAAAAGTCAAACTATGACGCAGAATGAAAGACATCATTGCATTATGTATATAGCTGTGTAATAGAAACATAATAACATTCTGCTCTGGTAATTATATCTGGCGCAATTTGTACAACCCAAAAACGAAAAACACAATATCATTTTTTCCAAAAATATATATTTAGTGTAATTTCAGACCCTAATTGAAGTTTCAGATTCGTTTACATTATATTTTGACATTGTTTTTAAACTACAAAATTCAAATAAAAAATTGTTACATCAAGGAATTCCATGGTGCTTGGTCTATTTTGAAATTGACTGTTGCACTAAATACTGTCAATTAAGGGTCATCTACGTGCATTTTGAGCAGAAGGGTCCCATATGAACATGTTGTATGAATCATTGGCCTGTTACAGCGGTTCTTTATTTTCACAACAATAAGGTCACAAATGTTGCAAAAAAATATATTGACTCAAATACTGACAGCAAACGCTGCAGACTATGTTTGACATGTTTTTTTCCGGATAGCTTAGAAACGAAAGACTCGGTAACTGTCTCTCATTTCTTGTCTTCCAAGCTTCTTAAATCTAATTAAATGCAAGATACATATACATGTACATTATCATTTCCAAGTTTCCAAGTTTATTCAACAAATTCTCAGTCTGTATACATACAAAAACATGAGACAAATACAAGAATTTAAAGAAAACATTACATATAGTCACGCAAATCAATGAGGACAACACACACTCACAATTACATTAATTTTATCGAATTAAGGAATCTATAAATTCTATTTATAGCAAATTAAGACGGGTTACAGGTTAAAAATAGGTCAGATTATGTCATTCAGAAAAGAAAAGCGTGTCGGTAAAGTGTAACTGATGGTAGACACATGTGCTTGCTTGACCATTTATTCATAACGGGATAACCATTTTGTTCATAACGGGATTACACGTGGGGAAATAAGAAGATAAATGATTAAAGTAATTTTACTAGAACTATGTTGTTTAAGAAGAACTTTATGATACAAGCTATCTAGAAGAAATTTGTTTCAAAATGTGTAAGGAAAAACGCAGAAGTAAGATTCTTGATAAGTGCCACATATTCTGTGTAGTTGTCACTGTGAAATAATATTATTACTATATATTCTTGAAATGGATTTAAAGTGTATGGCGTTGGATATAAGAATCATGGTTGTGGCAGCTAGTTTGTGAGTATTTAAATTTTTTTAAAGTTTATATTTATTATAAAGAAACTATAGCTCTACTCAGTAAAATAAGGCTGCAGGAGGAAAATTACATCCAGTAGGTAACCTATGGTGAAGATTTGTGCTTAAGCCATATATTTAGGCCCAGTACTGGTATGTGTATTAACTGTTTTTATAGGCCATCAAATTTATTGTAAAATTTGCAGAAAGTGATGCCTGAATGGTACACTGTTTGCAGTACAGTGCCATATTTTCAATATGCTCTTAAAAGTAATTTAAGAGCATATTGTATGGGAGTACTACTAGAAATATTGTTTGACTGCAGGTGTAGCGGCTCTTAACGAAACGAAAAATAAGAGCAATATTAGCTACTTGCAATTTGTTTATGATAGATGGTATAGATGGTATGATTTGTGTGCCCTCAGTGCTTAGACTTTATATATATATAGATAGATATCGTAGTTGAAATTAAAACAGTTTTCAGTATAAATACTAGAAACTGATATTATGCCATATTTTTGTAAAAAGTTGTAAAACCTGTGCGTTGTAACATGGTTTACGGTACTTTATTGCTAGTAAACTAAAGTATATATATTTTTTTATATATAAATTATGGTAAATAGCAATGGTAGCTCACTATTGTTTATTTACCAAGTGCGCAATTTTATTGAGTCAATAGAGCTTGGGCTGTTTTTAGATTCTTAAACTGTTTTCACTATAATTATACAAAGGTTGAATATCAAATGAAAGAATTTTAAAGGTTTAGAAAGAACAACGAAATTCAAAACTGTACATTAAAAATCTTGAGTCTGAAACTATTTACTATTTCTCCAGTTTAATAGACACATTGACTTAATGAAACTGCTATCTCATCTTCATATCAAATACTTTTAAAATTATAGACTGGATGTCTAAACTTCATGAATCAGTTACAATAAGGTAGGACGGTACTTTTGGTGTTTCGACAAGTACCAATTAAGTCACAGAGTACCTTAATAAATTCATTGTATGGTGAGTGCGTTATCATTTTTTCTGTCTAAACAAAGTCCTGTGTTTACTTGATACTTTGTTATAAATTTTAAAGCCACTGGTTATTTTTACACATTGAATGACTCTTAAAGATATTTTGCCCATACCTGCAAAGCGTTCAGAGAAAAGTTATAAAAGTCGACAGCATGTTCATCATCATTCATGAGATCACTCACATGGTTTTGTTTTGTTTCTGTTGTTTTTTTTATGCTGTACAATTAAGAATATTTACCCTACATTTTATCACGATAACACTGTTCAAACAAAGTGAGATATAAATCAATAAAACTTCGTAAGAACAAGTAACAGGCTTAAACAGCCAAGCTGTTGTGGATCTTATGTCCCTCAAAATTATTTGGAAAAAAATAGTGATACATTGATGATTTTTTATCATCATTTCTTAAATATAAACCCGCTTTTACTGTTTGACTACGTTAAGTTATCCTTAACTAATGCGTATACTGATAATATTAGATGACCTGTTAAAACGCGAGTAGCAATCTAAACACGGGTAGCAATAATTGTTAGTCTGCAATTTGTAAGGGAAAATATTTGCTTAACGCGCGTGACCTTTCTTCAGCTCAATAGTGGTTTGGCATTTATACCATCAACTTAATAGAATAAATAATAGAATTTATAGGTGTCAATACATAGTTTAAGAAAATTTATTATCATAATAGTATGTATGGTCAGGTAGCTCAGTAAAACATTTAGCGCCGTCTTGGCCGGAGGGCGAGAAGTTGATATATTTTGGCGGAATAATTATCTCAACACTTGATTTTTCCCTATATATGTTATTAATAAATCTTCTTTTATTAATTTTAATCAGCATCTGATCTAATTCATTTTCTAACACAATGCTAGATTTTGCACATCATAATTCAAAATGTTTAAATGTTAAAAAGAAAAGCTGGTATTTCGTGCTATGTGAATGGTTTCAAAACTCATTTAATAATTGGATTGAAGCAGGTAGCATAAAAGTACAATGTATAACAGTTATATGGAACGTAATATGTACATTAGAGATATAGAAAGTAACGACTTTTTCAAGAATAATAAACCTTATAGTTTTAAAGTACAATTAAAGCTTCCATTAACATTTGAACGGAATTGGAAAATAGCATTTTGTGTAATTCACTTTACAAGAAATTCTAAAATTCGAAAGGTGCATGCAGAAGATACTGTGTTTATATCTTCAAATGTATGCAAAGAATGTGTAGTCAATGGTGCTGGTTTATATCTTTAAATGTATGCAAAGAATGTGTTGTCAATGGTGCTGGTTTATATCTTCAAATGTATGCAAAGAATGTGTTGTCAATGGTGCTGGTTTATATCTTCAAATGTATGCAAAGAATGTGTTGTCAATGGTGCTGGTTAACCAGGTTTTCAACGAAAACCTGAGTTATTAGATTGGGGTAGAGGTCGGTCGGGCGGGCGGGCGGCGGCGGTGGCGGCGGCGGCGGCGGCGGCGTCAAACTGGTGTTTCCGGTCAATAACTTTTGTTTCGGTAAAGATATTTGAATAAAACTTGGTAAGTATGTAGCTTATATCAAGACGAAGGCTGGGATTGATTTTGGGGTTTCTGGGGTCAAGGTCAAGGTCACTGTTACTTAAAATAGAAAAAGGGTTTCCGGTCAATAACTTAACTTAGGAATGAGCTATCATGATGAAACTTGGTGTATAGAAAACTTATATAAAGTTGTAGCTTGGGATTGATTTTGGGGTTTCTGGGATCAAGGTCAAGGTCATTGTTACTAAAAATAGGGTTAGGGTTAGGTTAGGGTTAGGGTTAGCATATCTTCTACATGCATGGAGGGATTTTGATGAAAGTTGGCACAATTGTTCACCATCATGAGACGGAGTGTCTTGCGCAAGACCCAGGTCCCTTGGTCTAAGGTCAAGGTCACACTTAGAGGTCAAAGGATACAAGAATGAAAACTTTGTCCGGAGCATATCTTCTTCATGCATAGAGGGATTTTGATGTAACTTGGCACAATTATACACCATCATGAGACGAAGTGTCTTGCGCAGTTCCCTTCTTTAGAATTACTTCCCTTTGTTGTTACTATAAATAGCTTATATTGTAACTTTTTCATTACTAGACGTAGGGAAAAATCGAGACCACTTTTCTGTAGTACAACATGCATGTTACATCCAATTTTGAGGTGTATTTTGACCAATCTCTACCTGGTAAGGATTTCTGTGTGGACTTAAAAAAACAATTTTGTATTTTTTTTTTTTTTTTTTTTTTTTTTTTTAAGATTAACTTCCCTTAGTTGTTACTATAAATAACTTATATTGTAACTTTTTTTATAATTGACCGTAGGGAAAAACCAAGACCACTTTTCTGTGGTACAACATAGTTGTTACTTTCTAATTTTAGGTGTATTTTAAGGTATCTCTACCTGGTACGGAGTTTTTTTGTGGACTTAGAAAAACAAAAGAATTACAATGATTACTAAACAACCACAAAATTAAAATTACATCTGCAAATACAGGTGCTAGAGTAAAGAAATTTGCTGTGACGGGCATATATTGTGACATTCTGGCACTCTTGTTTATTCTTATGAAAAGTGTTGAAAACCTGGTTTCGTGGCATTGCCGCGTTTCTTGTTTATATCTTCAAATGTATGCAAAGAATGTGTTGTCAATGGTGCTGGTTTATATCTTCAAATGTATGCAAAGAATGTGTTGTCAATGGTGCTGGTTTATATCTTCAAATGTATGCAAAGAATGTGTTGTCAATGGTGATGAGCATGCAATATTAAGAAAAGTAAGCAGTAAGTCTTTAGGCAGAATGGAGTTATATACATGTTTTTGATTCTCCATTTTATTTACCTGTGAAAAGAACAGAAATTCAAGAACTTGAATTTGTTACAAAAACGGTTAGTGGTGGATTGGCATCATTCATAAGTTCTCCATTGTACTTAACACTTCATTTCAAACGATATCCATTTTGTTTTAACTATGAATCGCTTAAATTTGTAAGACCGAGATCTATAAATATGATGATTTTTAAGTCACAAGTAGGAAAAGGACCTGCCATACCTAATACAGTTCTTGACATTTCTTTTGCTGAAATAAATAAGGAAACATATTTTTCAAATGAGTTAATGGAGTCATTACTCTTTTGAAATGATGTTTTCCTCACATGATAATTACTGCTTTATATCAAGTACAATGCTGCAATTAGTACTCATTTTTTAACGTAAATGTCAAATGAATATATTTTCAATTAAGGTAATCTTTATATAAACAGTTTAACGGTTATTTTAGAATTTTCACAGCAACTACCGCCATGTCTTAGAGGACTTCCATGGACTCCATTTTGAATCAAACATTAGAGTCACTACATGAGTCACATGTGAATTTAGTTGTCCAACCATTTTAAAAAATAAACATGCTTTTGAACGCAATCTGTGTTCTTTCATTTGATCATCTTCTGGTTTCCATTTATTTAGTTTAAGGGAACATGAAAAACACTGCACAATATCCCCTCTACCAGTAATAAAAAAACTGCAGAAGCTAAGTGACATTTGTCGGGTTGTATTTGCTGAGAAAAGGATTTGAACGTACCCAGTTTGTTGGTATAAAACGTCAAATCAGTAGACTTTTGTCCGTCTAAAAATAAAGTCAATAGTTAAACACTTTCCTTTAAATCACACAGGGATTTGAACTGATTTAAAGTTAATGTTTTCCTTTCCATAGAACAGCTAAAGTTTTATTGTATTTTTTGCGTTTTCTCTTGATAGTAAGGGAATGTTTATCATCCAGTTGACAAAACACCTGTTTTTAAAATGGACACCAATTCACAGTTTCAAGACCGCACTCTCTTAAATAGTTCAAAGGGTTTTCTGTAAAAAGTAGCTGTGCTTGAGCCATGGCTAAAATTGATCTAAAGATTGTGCTGATGATATTCATTCAATAAAGTGTGTCCACAATGAATACATTGCCAGCCTGTATCAAAATTTGGCCCTACTCCAAAATATGATCTTCGGTGATTAAACAATGACTTGTTTTCAAAGAACAAGTGTAGCAATATTATCACTGTGCACTTGTAACACTAGTAACAAAGCCTCCAAATTCAGCTCCAAACCTAGATGGTGCACGTGGTGGTGGTGGTTTTCTACCCCTACCACTTTAAGATATTCAGTTAGAACCATCCATCGTCATACGTGTCCCATGAAGTAATTTTAACGCTGCAACGGAAACAAATTACTGTATCTGTCTCTTTGGTATAGTCTAATCAAACCCTGACTAACTGGTATTTGTCGGGTCGTAACTCTTTTGGATAAGTATAAAAGGTTTCTAGTCTATTTTCATAATATTCAAATCCATTACCTGTAGTGCTCAGTGTATGTATAAAATTCATATTTCAAATGTTAGCCCTAGACAATCCTTGTGAAAATGCAAACAAAAAGGATACTAGCTTATCTTATAGGTCATTGTTAACCTAATATTGATCAGGATAAACAGGTCATATTTTAAATTTAAAGAAGAGCGCTAAGTCTGTCAGGGCCCCCTGTTAAAAACACGGAGAAATACAATATCAATAGTTGTTAGTTCGATACGCTTATAAGCATGATAAGAAGTCTTTACAAAATGACGAAACTTGATCCCATACTCTATCCACATCGGGACTTTTCAAAAGTTTAAACCGGGTGATTATCGTAAAAGGTTTGTAATTAAATTTAAAAAGGAGCGCTAAAGTCTGTCATCTTAATTCGTCTGAACACGAAATATACTGTTGAAAGTCCTCCATCTTTGACTTAATGGTTCAAAACGGCTGTAGTTAATATGAACCACTTGTCCGCCATCTTGTCCGTCATTTTTGATTTGGTGGTTATGGTGATTCAAAAGGCCGTGAAAATCTAAATATTACACAACTACTAAACTGTATATACTCAAAATGAGATGACGTTAAAGTTTGTAAACCATTTGATATTTAGAAAAGCCATTCTTAGTCACGACTTACTACTTCCGAAGTAGTGCTGCTTCCTTAAAAATATTTTTTTACGATATAAAGGTTACATTTTGACTTTTAAAGATATTGCTTGTCAGTACGGAATAATTTAGGCTAGAGTTTGATTTAAATCATTCACTATAAAAAGCTTTTTTAAGTTTTATAAACGTTTCAATGATAATTAAATTCCTGTAATAATGTCATAAACAATGTTAGTATCACATTTTACAGGATTATGAACATGAAAAGTCAGCAAAATAGAATATATTTTGATTTGTAATATTGAACAACTTTAAGATTCATTATTTTAGTGATTCTTCTAAAGTTAGCTGACCACGAGTTAAAAGTATCACATGTAGAATTGAATACTGATAATAGTTACTTAACGAACTTAACGAAAACGCTTACAATATAAACAGGGTAACACATATACAAAATAATATTTTATGTGAAAGTCACACTTAGCGTGTGTTCCGAAACAAAATCAGGTCGGTGTCACAGTTATTTAAGGACTATGCTATTTCGACAATGCAAACTTCCTATGTAAAACTGAGATTGTTGTAACAACGCGAGAAATGCACGTGGATCGAAAAGAAACTAATATTTATAAGAAAATGTATCTCCGAATAAATTATAAAGTATCAATGACACTCAAAAACATGTCCCAACAGTACACTAGAAGAAAATGCATAGAAATTTTCGGGGTAATTATTTGGTACCGTAAGTCTCTCATATATATACAATATATATATTCTTCAATCAAGGATATGTCAGTGTAAATGAGCTGAGCGTTAGTTTTCTAAGAAAACGCCGTTAAACTATGTTACACGAATCACACGTGCACCGCTCTTTTACAAAACTATGTCCGCCATGTTTTCTTCATTGAACTAAATAAAAGGAGTATTTTACCTTAGAGTTCCTTATTGTAGAGTACGATTGACTTTCTAATCTAAATAAAACATCACTTTTTTATAACATCCCACTGTCTGATCTTTCTGATCACTTAACGATCACTCACAATTACAAAATAAAACCAACGTGTCATCAAAATTATCACTTTACACGGCTTCATGGACATCACGGCCTACTAACATTAAATTTGTAATCATGCGCCAACCAAACAAATGATGAAAGATCGGTACTTTTTCAAAGACATGTTTTATTTCCTGTAATTTTCTGATATTCTAACCTTCAAACAACCGAATTGTATGCACAGAAATAACGAAAAATTTATGCAATATAGCTTTTAGTTTAAATTCTGGATCTATCTTTTTCCAGCCCAACAACAGACATGTATATGTCACAAACCCAGTCTGTCCTCGAAATCAGTGTCAAAGGTTACTAGAACATAAATACAATAAATAAACAACCGCTTACTATGTTCTTGTAAGTCCTGTAAGATGAAACGGCTCGTGTTTATACATTCATATATATTCCGTATCGGGAACATTGACAATCACAAGTCGATCCTTACCACGAACATGAAAACAGTTACTTTTATGCCTTTGTTTACATTTCAAAGGTAACTATTCACATATACGTTCAAGAACGTAAATTTCGTGCTTTCCGACCCACATTGTGTGTAAACTTTTGTATTTAAAAGTATGGTGTATTCGGCAAACCATTTGTAACTTCCGACGTGGTAAATGTCATTGAGAGTATCAGTTATGTTTACGAAATTTAATTGAATATTTATGTTTTATACTTGCAAAAGAAAAACTTGATGGTCATGGTCGCTGACTTCGAATTCCTCGCCCATCACCGACGTGGGAACAAAAACCCACTTGAGGTTTGAAACTTTTCACGTAAGGAAGCCATCCAACTGAGGTTAGTGTCTCGATCTAGGTACTAGTCTGAGCCTCAAAAATGTCTGGAGGGACCCCTGTAGCCTTTCCCCACCAACAAAACCTGGGAAAAGTTCATTGTGTCGTTTCGGTGTTACTCTCAATCAAACAAAATAAACATTGTTCCCGTTTTTGTTTGTTTGTTTTATATAAATGAATATGCAAAAAGGGTTTGTTTGTTTCAGTGTAACGTCAAAATATAATATTACAATTATAAATCAACAGTGAACGCCACATGCATTATTTTTTCACGAGGGGTTAATGCTTTAATCTTACAGGTAAAACAAACATATTCCTATTGTATAAAGGGTAAAGATAAATATATATGTATATGTGTGTGTACTCGTGGAATTAAATGTTAAGTGTAAAAAGTATATATTCACAGTTCAAATCATCCATGCTAAATAACACGTCGAAAGATACCTTAACAAATTTATATTTTCACGTATCTGGGCGAAACATACCGTCCTTAACAAATAGATATGTTCTCATATCTGAATGGAATTACAGTTCAATACCATAACAAATATATATATTCACATATTAGGGCGGATATAACCACCGAAAGCATATCATGAATGTAGATGAATTTGCCTATTAAGAGAAATCTTTCAAAATCAGAAAATTGTCACTTGAAAGAGGAGGCGGATTGGGATGTGGTGGTAAGATAAAACAAGAAATTAGCCAAAATAAAATTAAAGAAAGAAGCGTGCTATTCACTCTTGAATGCTGACGAAGAAGGAAGATGCCGTTTCACGATTGGTTCAACAGTATAAAAGGAATTCATTGATTGGCTTTTACCGTAGTATATAAATTAACATATTTCAGAATAGGACCGATTTGCTCCAAATGTACAACAATGACATAAATAATTTTAACTACCTATAAAATTCATATATATATGAGCAGTACAATTCCTGTAAATGAGCACTACGTAAGCGCCCATGCAGGCCCCTCTCGCACACCATACCTATAGTTCGGACTTCTTACATGTGTAAAGGCATGTGCACAAAAAGGACAAATTTTGCCAACACCTGGTAAATTGTAATGTGTTTTTTAGAAAAGTAATAAACGGAAATAGAAAAATAGCTCTCAGCTCATTTACACGGATAGTTTAGCTTTATTATGTATGTTATAGTTTTTCGCAGTTATGCACGATGACATAGAATACTTACCCCGAAAATTGTAACACGAACATACTGATAACTTTTCCCACTTTACTTTTTAAATTAAAGTAAGAGTTCAGCACTTCATGGTTTTGATGTATTGTCACATTGGAATAACGTTTGTTTTACAGTAACTTCGAAATTCATCAGAAATAATATCATGTACCCCACCCACCTAATTCATAATTTCAAAATAGCATAGGCCTTAAAGAAATAAAATGCAAGAGTGTTATAAAAAGAAAAGTAGTCTGCATAGAAAACATGCTCTCATTTCGCAGGTATTAGTAACTGTAGATATTGCGTACGCTTAATTTCGAAATTCAAAACAATATAAGAAAACATTTACTTACCATAACAATAACTTTATCATAACCCATCATTTTTATAAACATTAAATGTAAAAATATTCCAATTTAACAAGTACGACCTTCGCTTCGGTAGATATGTAATCTTACTGAGTGGTATGTGACAGAAGAAAGATTTTTCTACCTTGGATAGTGTTGTCGAATGAAAAAAAAAACGTTTTACAAATACATGACATAATACGTAAAGCATGAAAGAGTAAAAGCTTACTGGATACGCCTCAATCACCTCAACAAATATGGATTTAAAGTTATACTTGTTTTACTTTTAGTGCTTAAAAATTGAAATGATAGCTATTTAAACTAAGCTTTTCAATAGCAACAGGTCTTGTTCTCCAAATTCATTATTGTTGTTCTTTTCAAAAATACGCTACAAAATATATACAGCTTGTTTATATGTATAAAGTACTTGTTAAAGTTACTCTAACGTGTATGCCTATTTGTGACATATCGAATATCTAAAATTCACAAATTATCTAATAAAGCTATATATATATATATAGAGTATGAGAAAAAATATATGTTCAAACAGTGTCAAAAGTTTAATTATAAACCCGAGCGCTTTCGGCTTTTTAAGGACTATGCTATTTCGACAATGCAAAATTCGTATGTAAAACTGAGATTGTCGTAACAACGCGAGAAATGCACAGGGATCAAAAAGAAACTAATAATTATAAGAAAATGTATCTCCGAATTAATTATAAAGTATCAATGACAATCAAAAACATGTCCCAACAGTGCAATAGAAGAAAATGCATAGAAATTTTCGGGGTAAGTATTTGGTACCGTAAGTCTCTCATATATATACAATATATATATTCTTCAATCAAGGATATGTCAGTGTAAATGAGCTGAGCGTTAGCTTTCTAAGAAAACGCCGTTAAACTATGTTACACGAATCACACGTGCACCGCTCTTTTACAAAACTGTGTCCGCCATATTTTCTTCAGTGAACGAAATAAAAGGAGTATTTTACCTTAAATTTCCTTATTGTAGAGTACGATTGACTTTCTAATCTAAATAAAACATCACTTTTTTATAACATCCAACGTCCGATCTTTCTGATCACTTAACGATCACTCACAATTACAAAATAAAACCAACGTGTCATCAAAAGTATCACTTTACATGGCTTCATGGACATCACGGCCTACTAACATTAAATTTGTAATCATGCGCCAACCAAACAAATGATGAAAGATCGGTACTTTTTCAAAGACATGTTTTATTTCCTGTAATTTTCTGATATTCTAACCTTCAAACAACCGAATTGTATGCACAGAAATAACGAAACATTTATGCAATATAGCTTTTAGTATAAATTTTGGATCTATCTTTTTCCAGCCCAACAACAGACATGTATATGTCACAAACCCGGTCTGTCCTCGAAATCAGTGTCAAAGGTTACTAGAACATAAATACAATAAATAAACAACCGCTTACTATGTTCTTGTAAGTCCTGTAAGATGAAACGGCTCGTGTTTATACATTCATATATATTCCGTATCGGGAACATTGACAATCACAAGTCGATCCTTACCACGAACATGAAAACAGTTACTTTTATGCCTTTGTTTACATTTCAAAAGTAACTATTCACATATACGTTCAAGAACGTAAATTTCGTGCTTTCCGACCCACATGGTGTGTAAACTTCTGTATTTAAAAGTATGGTGTATTCGGCAAACCATTTGTAACTTCCGACGTGGTAAATGTCATTGTCAGTTATGTTTACGAAATTTAATTGAATATTTATGTTTTATACTTGCAAAAGAAAAACTTGATGGTCATGGTCGCTGGCTTCGAATTCCCCGCCCATCACCGACGTGGGATCAAAAACCGACTTGAGGTGTGAAACTTTTCAGGTAAGGCAGCCATCCAACTGAGGTTAGTGTCTCGATCTAGGTACTAGTCTGAGCCTCAAAAAATGTCTGGAGGGACCCCTGGAGCCTCTCACCACCAACAAAACCTGGGAAAAGTTCATTGTGTCGTTTCGGTGTTACTCACAATCAAACAAAATAAACATTGTTCCCGTTTTTGTTTGTTTGTTTTATATAAATGAATATGCAAAAAGGGTTTGTTTGTTTCAGTGTAACGTCAAAATATAATATTACAATTATATATCAACAGTGAACGCCACATGCATTATTTGTTCACGAGGGGTTATGCTTTAATCTTACAGGTAAAACAAATATATTCCTATTGTATAAAGGGTTAAGGTAAATATATATATATATGTATATGTGTGTGTACTCGTGGAATTAAATGTTAAGTGTAAAAAGTATATATGTTCACAGTTCAAATCATCCATGCTAAATAATACGTACGATATGTTTTCTTTCTCACTGTCTAACATGTTCGAAATGATTTATTCGATTTTTATCATAGAGTTCTAGTTTATTTTTCACCTTAAATTAAAGCAAACGTGTTCAATATAATTTTAAACAAACTCTGAAGTTTAGTAGGTTGTAGCATTCTCTAGGTCAATGGTATTTTTATTACCTTCTGTAGTCAGTCATTATCTATTGTGAAAAAACTCTTTTTAACCAAAGTGGAAAAATTCAGGTACTTGAAAATGCAGCTTTCTAAATTTAGAATTCTCGATGTCATTTGTCAGACATACCTTGTAAATAAATAATATTATTACAAAATTAATACTGCTATTTCTTTTGTTGCACTTTGCGGACTTATGATAAAGTTATTTATGTGCATCTGTTCACAACGAAGCACTGACCCTGAGGACTATGTATGGGAAAATATAAGAGTGAACTAAGTGTTGGCTGAAAAAGGGCAACATTTATTTTGCCGAACAATACATTAACAAATATATATTTTCACATATCTGGGCGAAAAATACCTCTTAACAAATATATATTTTCACATATATAGGCGAAAAATACCGCCATTGCAAAACAATACATTAAAAAAATATATATTTTTTCACATGTCTGGGCAGAAAATACCGCCGAAAAATACCTTAACAAATTTATATTTTCACATATCTGGGCGAAACATACCGTCCTTAACAAATAGATATGTTCTCAAATCTGAATGGAGTTACAGTCCAATACCATAACAAATATATATATTCACATATTAGGGCGGATATAACCGCCGAAAGTATATCAAGAAATGTAGATGAATTTGCATATTAAGAGAAATCTTTCAAAATTAGAAAATTGTCACTTGAAAGAGGAGGCGGAATGGCATTTGGTGGTAAGATAAAACCAGAAATTAGCCAAAATAAAATTAAAGAAAGAAGCGTGCAATTCACTCTTAAATGCTGACGAAGAAGGAAGATGCCGTTTCACGATTGGTTCAACGGTATAAAAGGAATTCATTGATTGGCTTTTATCGTAGTATATAAATTAACATATTTCAGAATAGGACCGATTTGCTCCAAATGTACAACAATGACATAAATAATTTTATCTACCTATAAAATTCATATATATATGAGCAGTACAATTCCTGTAAATGAGCACTACGTAAGCGCTCAGGCCCCTCTCGCACACCATACCTATAGTTCGGACTTCTTTAATGTGTAAAGGCATGTGCACAAAAATGACAAATTTTGCCAACACCTGGTAAATTGTAATGTGTTTTTTAGAAAAGTAATAAACGGAAATAGAAAAATAGCTCTCAGCTCATTTACACGGATAGTTTAGCTTTATTATGTATGTTATAGTTTTTCGCAGTTATGCACAATGACATAGAATACTTACCCCGAAAATTGTGACACGAACATACTGATAACTTTTCCCACTTTACTTATTAAATTAAAGTAAGAGTTCAGCACTTCATGGTTTTGATGTATTGTCACATTGGAATAACGTTTGTTTTACAGTAACTTCGAAATTAATCAGAAATAATATCATGTACCCCACCCACCTAATTCATAATTTCAAAATAGCATAGGCCTTAAAAAAGCCTTTTTCAAGGGTAGCATAAATCAAAACAACACAGCAACGGCGTAAATACCGCCTGTATAATTCGAAATATAAATGCTCAATAAACATATCGATCAACAGAACGAGTGATAAAAAAAAAATAGCGGTTTTATAAAAATAGAGCGTTTTTGATTGGTTCCCTGTATTTTTCCTGAGGATTTCGTTCATTGGTTTTGTGTTTAACGCCGTTTTCAACAGAGAAGGTAGCGGAAAAAGAAAATCTATGTTGTGGTCGATGTTAATTAAAAACTATGTCCGATTGCCTGAAGTGATTTAATATCTGCTAAAATAAAATACTAGTATCTGTGTTTTTAATCTTAGTGGGGAAAATAATGCTTCAGCAGGCTAATCTAGTCTCCCTTATTGATGCCAATAGGTTGTAAGGTGTTGAGACGGCGGATCCAGTAGGTTTCTCTTTCCTTTCTTTGCTTATCCGTCCATCTGTCATTGAATTCAATGCAACATAGTAGGATATCCGCAAAGGTGTGACCCTCCATGTTAAAATGTTCAGCTACCGGCGACCGATTGAATTTACGTGTTTTCCAGTCAGATCTGTGGAGATTCATTCGCTTTGCTAGCGTCTGTTTTGTTTCCCCGACAGATTTTTTGTTGCACTTCCTGCATGTCATAAGGTATATGGCATTTTCTGTTTTGCAATTAGCCACTCCTTTAACTGCAGATTTGCTTCCATTGGAGGAAAGGAATGTACTGGTGCTTGGCATGGTAGTGCATGTTTGGCATCTTTGGGCACCACAAGGACCTGACTGGCCTGAACTGGTTGTGTCTGTAGCCGACTTGATTTCAGCCCGAACTAGAATGTCTCGCAGACTTATATATATATATATATATATATATATATATATATATATATATATATATATATATATATATATATATAATCCAATAGGCAATTTATCATCGAAAACTGGAAAAGTCATAAAAGTCAAGTGGAAGGGGAGGGGTTGTGGTGGGGATAGCAAGTGTGGGGAACAGGGTATGAGGGATACTGGCGAACCATGTTGAGATTTAATAATGAACAGGATATGGACAAAATGCGGTGAAGATGTTCCCGCTTGTGGAAAAAGCAATAAAATGTAAATACAATTACACTAAGGTATATCAAATACTATAAAAGGAGGACGCAAGCTCATTCTTCCCTGGAACCTCCTTGTAAATTTATTTTAAAAAGAGTGATAAAAATATTGAAAAAGCCTTACCTTTAAATGGAAATATATCTTGTATAAAGTAATGCTTTTTTATGATCTAAATTTGAACATTGACTGGCAAACATTTGTGTTCTGACAATATATACAATTTTATCCTGCAATACTAATAATTCTGAAGAGACATACTGGAAAGGGACGTAATAAGATATTTACTGAATGTACGTATCTTACATGTAGCGAGTGTGAAAAGATGTTTGTGTAAAGAAAAGATGAAAATTTGTATGTAACTTTTAAAAAGTATGCTGCATCAAAACAGGACTGCACAGACGAATCTTTGCTTAAATAACCTAAATTGAGGCCCCCAAAAGGGAACAATGTTTAATTTATTATTTTTTGTCATATAATTATTTTTTATTCTTGAAATAGTGATACAGCTCCTTATTGAAAGTAATATTGAAGATTCCAGAACATTCATGCATCTCCAAAGCATAAAAAGAGGATTCTGAACAAGATGGTCATGATGACTCTGGATCGCTCACCTGAGTAATATGAGTTACATGACTCAAATGTCAAACTGATGCTAAAATTATTAGAGGTAGGTCAGTAGGTCACTGAAAGTCAGTGTTAAGATTGGTGTGCATCACTGTGATCAGATAATATTTGCAGCATTTTCCTATATATCTCATATACAAATACCCCCGGGGCAGGGCCTCTTTTCATCCCAAGGGTATATTTTGGATAAACTTGTTGGAAAATCACAAGACAATGCTATATACCAAATATCAAAGGCATAGGGCTTGAATTTTCAGACAAGAAGATTTTCAATTTCATTTTCTTATATAAGTCTATGTAAAATTAGGGCCACCAAAGGCAGGGCCTCTTTTCACCCCAGGGGCATAATTTGAACAATTTCGGTAGAGGATTACTAGGCAATGCAAAATACCAAATATCTAAAGCCTAGAAGTTGCAGTTTCAGGCAAGAAGATTTTTAAAACTTTTTCCTCGATAAGTCTATGAAAAACTTAAGACCCCTGGGTGAGGCCTTTTTTTCTCCCCAGGGGCATAATTTGAATAATCTTAGTAGAGGACCACTAGGCAGTTCAACATACAATACATCAAAAGCCTATGCCTTGCAGTTTCAGAAAAGAAGATATAAAAAATCCTACATAAGTCTATGTAATACTTGGGAACCCCGGGCCCCTTTCCTTCAAGGAGCCTAATTAAAACAATCTTGGTAGAGAACCACATAGCGATGCTACATACCAGATATCAAAGGCCTAGGTATTTTGGTTTCAGACAAGAAGATTTTTAAAAAAATCCTATATAAGTCTATATCAGGGGCATAATGTGAACAATATTCACAGAGGACCATTAGATGATGTCACATGTCAAATATAGATGCTCTACGCCTTGCGGTTTTGGATAAAAAAATTTAAGTTTCTCCTTTCGGATGCCATGATAACCAGAGTTCTGTGTGGAATTCATTTCTTTGAACAACTTGTAAAGGGGGCGTCGAAGGAACATCCAGGCCAAGTTTCATCAACTTCCACTAAATGATTTCAGAGAAGATGTTGATGAAAGGAAAGTGTGAACGAACGGTCGGACGCCGGACGCCGCACAGTGAGCGATCACAACAGCGTACATAAAGCATGAATATATACATATATTTCAGTTTCATATATCATATATACAACTATAACACATATTTCAAATCAACATTCAGTTTATAAAGTGCAAAATTTGTCTTTGCCCTAGATATGCTGAATATCCAAGTTATACTCTTAGAGTGAAAACCTCCACCTCAACAATCTCTAATTTTTAGTTTTCATTTTATTCATCGAAGTGAGAGTATTACGGTCACTGAAGACAACAAAAGCGTACATGGCCGCACTTAGATTTACTTTAAAGTGCTGTCTTGCCATGAGAAGAGCTAATCACACTTTTTTCAATAGTAGAGTAATTTCTCTGATATTTATTAAACTTCTCTATGGTGATTCTAATTCCAAAGTTCTTTCCTTGTAACAATACCCAACCAGCACCAATATCACTAGCATCTACTGCTAACTTGAATATTTGTCAAAATTTGGTGCTAAAACACTGGTTGACTCTTGAGTATGGCCTTTAATTTTTCAGATGATGTTTGATATTTATCATTAAAACAAATTTTGAATCTTTGGTACGTAAACTTGTTAAGAGTTCAGCAAAAGAAGAAACATTCTGAAGTTAGTTGTCCTTTATTGGTTGGAACTGGTAAATCAGAGATTGATTCGATCTTAGCATTAACTTGTTTACATGATCCTGTCCCACAACATAAGCTTTACAAAATTCATTCTTTGATAAATTAATTGCCAACTTTGCCACACTGACTCTTTTGAAGAAATACTTGATTGTCTGCAATTGACTTTGCCAAGTGTCATGGTATATGATGACATCATCAATGATCAATCATATCCTTTAAGTCCAGAAATAAGGGAATTTACAAGTCGTTGAAACGTTGCAGCTGAATATTTCAGTCAAAATCGCATGGCTTTGTACTAAAATACTCCCTCAGGTGTGATTATTGCTGAAACTTGTTTTAGCTTTATCTTTGAGCGGAACACCAGTTACATTTTCTCGGTTCAATGATATCATTGTCCAACAAATATTTAAAGGCACATCTGAAAGTTTCCTTTATGTATATAGGCAAAAATTTTCCTACGGACAGAATTCTTTCAAACTTTGTGTATTGATTGAGAATCAAGTTCAAAACGGAAATATGTATCAAAAGTTATTGGTACCGGTGCTTGATCTTGAAATACAGTCACAGGACTAAAATTTATATTGAGGTTAACGTCAGCATGTGGCGCGTCGCACGCACTTTCAGAAATGGCGACGTCAGATAAGTTCAAAAAATCTTATGTCAATAAAATCTTGTATATATCGTTGTTTGACTCCTTCGCAAACAAAACGAGAAATGGAAAAGTCTGGACGTCAAGCAAATGTTAGTAGGACACTTATATTAACATGGCACAAACGTTTTAACGAAGGTTGGGCGAGTGATTCAACCGCGATCTACGCAATATTTTATTAATACTTTCTGCGCCGCGAACTTACCTGACGACACCTTTCTGAAAGTGCTACTTCCTTCTCTGTATCAAAGTAATATGTTCTAACCAGATCTTAAAATGAGCCGTGCCATGGGAAAACCAACATAGTGGGTTTGCGACCAGCATGGATCCAGACCAGTCTGGTCAGGATCCATGCTGTTCGCTAACAGCTTCTCTAATTCCAATAGGCTTTGAAAGCGAACAGCATGGATCCTGGTCAGACTGCGCGGATGCGCAGGCTGGTCTGGATCCATGCTGGTCGCAAACCCACTATGTTGGTTTTCACATGGCGCGGCTCAAATGTTTGATGAAAGGTACATTGACTTTCTAGATGACAGGCTGGAGATTTGTATTGTTTCATGCATATGTTATGTAATACTTGTTTAAATAGTTTAGACATAAAAGTAGAACCTTGGTCAGAATGTGCAGATTTTGGGAAACCAACAAATGTGAACAGTTAATTTAAAGCTTTAACAGTAGATTTGTCTTTAATACTACTTATAGGAATACCTTCAAAAAATCTTGTTGAAGTACATATAATTGTCAAAACGTACTGGTTTCCTGATTTAGTTTTGGTTAAGGGACAAACACAGTCCTCTTTAATTCCCCCGAAAGGTTCATCAAATGCCGGTGTGGCTGAAAGTGAGTCTTGGATATTTTCTGGTAAGGTTTAACTCCCTTCCATTTTACATGTATGACAAGGCGTACAAAATTGGGGCACATCGGATTTTAAATAAGCTTGATAAAAATGATTTAAGATTTTGTGGTATGTTCTATTTTTAATAAAATGACGTAACATGGGCGTTTCATGCGCCAGGGATAGAATTTCCCACAGCTTGACTAATTTTATTTTTCAACACGTTCATTTTCCAACTTGATAAATTTGGTGAAAATAAAATGTTTCATGTAGGCAAAATGCATAAAGAATGTAATATTCTGCCTTATTTCAAAAACGTTGTAACAGATTTTTTTTCATTTTAAACATTAATTTTTAGTTTAGTTATTTATAAGAATATTTTCAAAAAATCTTATGTCAATCTGTTTGTATCACTAGTCACTTCAGGGTATTCACTTTTAATGGATATTTGAGAGAAATTACTTTTAGCCTTAAACGTGTGGGTTGGTGCCTTGAAATAATCCTTACAAGCTTATAAACTTATGTATAATAAAATGCTGGACTGACTACTGTTTTCATCATTACCTGTTACTGGTCCATTGATAGACAGACAGAAATGAATTTAATGGGATCGAACAATCATTTTGAGAAATACATAATTTAGGAAGCAGAGAGTAAGTGCCTTTATCCATATTTGTTGAAATTAAATCTACTTCAGTGCTTTATGTGACTTTAACAGTGAAAATATATGAATGCAATCCATCCTAGTCTAATATCATATTTGATGCTTAAATTATCATTTATGACGCATCCATATAGAGAACGCCAAATATTTCGCAACAGTGAAAACTTTGTTGAGAGATAAAAAGGTAGGTGGGCCGGTGGTCTAGTGGTAACACGCTTGTCTATCAATCAAGATGTCCGGGGTTCGAATCCTTCTGGGATGCTCTTGAGTGTCTCCCGCCTAACTAGAGGCCTGTACTGGTTCTTCCCAAGAAAGACGGCTTCGCGTGTATCGATGCTATACACCGGGCACGTTAAAGAACCAGACTGTCTATTCGCAAAAAGCTAGGCTAAGTTAGCCGGACACGTCTGCATCTAAAACAGTTCTCTCTGTCTGTTCTGGGGGCTTTCTCTCACTCTGTCCCTCTGGTCAGATCGCTCTGTGTCTGTACTAGATGAGGATGAATTTCGCGCCCTGTGTGGCTGCGTTTGCAATATGTAAAGCGCCTTTGAACATGTTTATCATGAAAATGGCGCTGTATAAATCTGGTATAATAATAATAATAATAATAATAATAATAATAATAAAAAGAGTTGCCACAAATATTTTTATAAAATAATTATACCTTAAATAAAGTGGGCTACAATTTATCATCTTGGTGTAATATTACTTCTTCAGCATCGTCAAATTAGATATCATATTCTAGTTACTTTATTGTAAAGTGTATAAACAAGGTCAACTTGATAACATAATTAATCATACTTTTATATATATTCCGACATCTTTTGTGTAAGATGTTCGTTTTATGATACGTATGTCATTAGTGGTAAATATTTGGCATAAAAGCGATCAGTCTAAAGTTTCAATGTCTTTTTTATGTGTTTACCACATCAACTACGGTAACCAATAAATTGCCTAAAGTTACATCGAAAAGCACTCGCATATCAGCATTAAATAAATGTTTTTACCAAAACCATTATTATCTAGTTATTCCCTATTTATGTATTACACATAAGTCTTTTCATATTATATTCTTATATAGTCTTACTTCACATCTAGCTGCAATGAAAGCGCATTTTGCAAAACAAAAAAGTAACTAATACATGTCTGTTCATTCCGCCTTTATACACAGCAGATAATTACATGCAGTTTATCCGGAAGTATTTCATATTTTCAAATATAAAATTATCTAGAATAAATACTTACGCATATACAATTTATCGTTATCATATCATTTGTCCAAATCATGGGCACACAGTGGATATATCTTCCTAACTTCAAACAAAATTAAATAAGCCATATGGGAATATGGTCTGTTGTTTTAGCGACGTGTTCTACTGTATGTTTCATTGTAGCTACGGAAAATTCATAGAGTATATGCGTTCTTCCAAAAGAACAATCTGTATCAGTGACTACATAATAAATGGTTATACGCTTGAAAATCATAATTTATCATGTGTTCATGCAGGAACTGGAAACCATTAGGATAAGGTTGACCAAAGCAATTGAAATGCTACAAAGTTTTACAAATACATTTCAACTGTGTTGTCGTGAAAACTGAAATTACAAATCTTCATCTAAGTTCCATGAGAAGACTGAAGTTTATAACCTAAAAGCCTGCCATAGAACCAAAAATACATAATTATGTTATTTTGTCAGTATAAAGTTGTGAAACCATCTCTAAGTATGATATTAATCTAGTAAAATACATAATTTGTTGCATCAACTGTATCTGTTTTAGGATGTCGATCTTACAGCAAGTAGGGAAAAAAAAATGATATTACTGTCTGTGTCAAGCTTGGAAAGCAGTGTCATTTTATTCCATATTTAAAAATAATGACGTATGAAGTCATAAATGTAAATAAATGGTATCCATGGAACAAATTCTTAACTGACTGGTCATTCCTTGAAAACCTATTAATAGCTTGTAACCGAAAAGAAAGTTGTTTACGCAATGTCGGGTGACGTGTCATATTTACGGTAAACAGATTATCTATTGAGCTATTTAAAGCTAACATTTCTATTAGAATTATAGCTTCCTTCTTCTATGCATTACTTCAACTGGAAGCCACTTTAAATTGAAAACATTAACAATACATCATACAATATAATATGAGAATGTACTACTGGAAGGCAGAGAAAGACATCACCAAAGGTATGTGCAGAGTTTGATTAAATTCTATTATGTGAAACTCGATAAAATAGCAGAAGTACCAACTTAAAACTGGCAAAAACATGCAAAAAAAAATAGCTCTTGGGTCTGCTGAACAAGTATTCCTTTCTTTACAAAATATGCAAAAAAATAGCTCTTGGGTCTGCTGAACAAGTATTCCTTTCTTTACAAAATCAGTTTCTTTTGATTTCTATGAGCATGTTTCAAATAAATATATTTTTTTCTGTTATAAAAATGCTTAGATATCAAAATTTATATTGATTATTGTACTTTACTGAAATATATTTTAGGATTATAGAAATTTTGAAAAATGTTAAAAATAGCACCATATCTAGGAGCAAATTAAACTAAAACAAAGCTGCTGACCTAGTATTTTTATTTCATTTTTCAATACATCATAACATGATCTTTTAATAAAAAACATTTCATCAAAATCTATTATTGAGAAAAAAATTAAGAAACTGTAGCGAGCGTCCAAGAAAATGAAAGTACCCTTTTACGGCTATGTTAGATAATAGCGATATCATCAAAACTATCACATTCTAGACGGCTACTTTGCCTTCTCTTAACGAAATGACAACTGTGTAAGAATAAAGCACCTCTGTCGGTAGCTGATATTTGTTAATGACAGACTACGAAAGTGAATCTAAGTGATGTTTACGTTGCACATGGGATATCATATTATACAGTAGTTAACCTCATCTCTGTAGGTATTTTTTCCTGTATGATCTATGTAAAACCGCCATCTTAGAATGAGGAAAAAATGAAATCAGTCGGGCGTGATTTACAGATCTAGCAGACGACGGATTAGATTAAAGCCGCACCCAGAGGTGAGTCATTGAGAATCAATAGGTGGAGCCTAAACGTGTTCCGACACGCTCAAGGAAAACAATAGAGCTCCATTATTATAAACAATAGGACGGATTCTATTTCAATGATCCACGCCCAGTATCACTTTATATTGCTACTATCTATTAAATTCAAACCCAAAATAAAGAACGTTTAACCACTACGAGAAGACGAAAGAAGGGGTGTTATTCGGGATGAGGGAATTTAGCCAGAACAACCAGAACACCTAGAGTAGCCAGAAACCAACCCTAACACTAATCCTAACCCTAACCCTGACTCTAACCCTGGCTACTCTGGCTGCTCTGGCTCCGTCCATGGCCATTGTAATTCGATACAAGTTATAATACTTTATTTAAGCAGACAAATCATTCTAACTTGTTAAAGGTTTAAATTGGTCGGTTTAAATATTATTAAATTTTTGTACTTTAACACACTTAAAAATCATCGAGCGTAAAGTTGTACAGTATTAGCTTTGTAAATTTTACGATAGTGGCGCACGCCATAAATCGATTAGTCTGTCCTCACTATGGTTATAGTAAAAAGTATTTTTGTGGGCTGGCATATATAAATTATCTCCAGACCCACATGTTAATACAGCAATTTCAGCAGATAATTCATCTTTGTAGATGCAGACAGCCAAGTGATAGGACACCCATTATTTTATGAATGGATAAAATGTCTGTCAAAAATGCTTCATTTAAAACCTAAACCTATTAGGATTATTTAAAATGACACGTAAATGGCCATTCTGGTACAAATTTTTACTTCCCGTCGACCATTAAATTTGGTAGTTCAATTAGTATCATAGTATTGGAAGCATTATAAGTAATGTATATACCGAAATCTAAATAATGGTGCACTAATCATGCTTTGAATTGTCTTGTAATCACTGAACATCCGTTCTTTTTTAAGTCCGGTCGCTTACGTTAATAGACGTCGAACGAAACACCTCCTTTGCTTAATATAAATAAAGGTACAATCGTTCGGCAATCAAAATTATGGTTAATTTTATTTAAGAAATTCTATTAAAACTTTCAACATTATTTGATACTGTCAATACATAGTTATGAAACTGATGCTTTTAGCGGCATTATAAAATACGTCCAGCGATAATGCATTCTATACCAGTACATGCCCGATATTATCAAGTCATAATTTATGGCTGGCTAAACTTTTAACTTGACGTTTTGGACAACGTGACTACGTTCTCTTACAACGACCGCAATGTTTAATATCAGTGAATTGCGTTACTGTTAACTATCTTCCAAGAAATATAACGCTCATTGACAGTAAAATAGTTTTCTACCTTAATTTCATCCCCTATAAAGTTTATCAGCTGTCGTTTCATTTGATTTCAATTATCCTATCAGACTGGTTTTCATAAATAATCATAACCTCAGTAATCAGTCTCTATTTAACATGTGACCCAGTTTAGTGAAATCCAATACTGATAATAGCGCCTTTAGAAGTACATGTAAGCTTGAAATTATAACTATTTTGCAATTTCAAAGGCGCCAATTATCCGATCAAGCAGGTTTCAGAGAAAGCGACCAATGTTTTTCATTGTAGCCCTATGGTCTGCGGGTAACACGCTTGACCGACAATCCAGAGGTCAGGGTTCGAATCCCGGTCCAGGCACTGAACATTTCGAAGATGCTGTTCAGTGTCTCCCATTTAACTAAGAGGGCATATTGATTTTTCCCAGAAAAGACGGGTTTGTGTGTACCGGTATATGTATACGGCGTAAACTTCAAAATATCTTCTTGTAGGAAACTTCACATAAATGGTCTATAAAGTAGCCCTACCAAACTACTCCAATTTGCCAATACACATGGTTGCCAGGGTGTGTCGTCACGTCTTATGTGTACATTGCAAACTTAAAAATGACATAAACAACAGGCCAATTTTAAATTCATTTTCAGAAACAGATGACTCTTTACAAAGACTGTTCATAATAGTTTCACAGACATGTTTTTCTTGCATAATTTTCTTCAAAAAAACTGTTGAAGCAAGCAGTGTATCTCAGGTAAGCGACATATATATGGCACAAATAGCAAATAACATGATGTCCAAATAATCCAGTTTTAGATTTAGAGCACCACTTCAGAGGAATCATTTTGCCACAAAATCCAAGTGCCGATACTCTGTCAAAAAGAGCACAAAATCCAAGTTCCGATACTCTGTCAAAAAGAGCACAAAATCCAAGTTCCGATACTCTGTCAAATAGAGATTCTATTGCGCAAATCATGTGAGGAAACCATCCAACTGGCTAACGGAACATCGGGGGTTCTATCTAGGTGTCCATCCGTGATGAAATAATACAAGTATGGGGGCCTGGGGTCTTCCTTTCAATCACAGCTAGAAAGTTCCCATAAAATTGCGTAGTTATACCCATCAAATCATGCAAGTTCTTACGGCAACGGCCGAACGCTCGTTTGCTACAAAAATATCAACATTACACTATGTATGTCTATTGTAGGGATAATGCATGTTTTTTTCGTGTTATAACGTCTGCAGAATCCCGAGGGATTGGTTGGTGCCTGAGCCCATAGGGCGAGGGTACCAACGTATCCCGAGGGATTCTGCAAATGTTATAACATGAAATGAACATGCGCTAACGCTATTCTAGCATAAAACGCGGAAAAATACTAATAAATGAATACACCCTACTTCAACGTCATTAAATTCCCATGAAATGCGCGAAAATGTCTGAGTTGTTTTTTACGTCGACGTCATTTTGTTTTGAATTATCCGTTTTGGGGCCGAATGACGTTTACGCTTTGCCACGGAACTCGCATATGTAAAAAGGTGTTATAACAGCACGTAAGCGCGAGAATCTCTCTGTTAACACACGTTTTCTTTCCTGTTAAAACACCCCCGAAATTTGGCAATAACAGCAGTTTTATGCTAGAATGAACCTTGATGTACTCAATTTAGGAATGGCGGAACAAAATCACCCGTCTCACTCTGCTGTTCAAGTTTAAAATGGCAAGAGATTTACTGTTAAATCAAGAGAGCAACAGGAGAACAGTGTCTTGAGTAAGAAAACAAGTTGCGCTAAATATGATACCCTTGGTGTGGTATTAAAGACCAATCAGAACCCAGTGACCAACCTTTTCCTCCTACATGAACTTCGTGCAGATCATTTTGATAATACTCGTATAATACAGCTATTCCACAAGATGACAGGTGGACAATTAAGGCCCTCTCTGATTCAATATGTTTCACAACTTCATCTGCAAACTTATTAGACTATGAGCCAGAAGGGGTTTTGCTCACTCCCATTTTGGCATAAAGTTTACAACTGGCGAGTGGGGCTTTTCTCCGTAACAACGCCTTAAAAGACGTTACCCTCAAAACCAATATTTTTTTCATCAATTTTTACAGACAAATGGTACCATAATGTTAGTAAATCATTTCAAGTCTGCATATTTTATTTCAAGGTGTATACTAGATGCTGCAATTTGATTAAATTTCAATGTCTAAAATGTGATGTTAAAGAAGAAAAATATTGGAAAAAGATACGTTACCCTAAAAAAACAAACATTTTTGGCATAAAGTTTTTACTGCAAATTTAGATGACCAGGTAATTAAAAATTGAAGTTACTATTAAAAAGTTCAAAGATCAGCAAAAATAATGATATATAGATTACTAGTATAAGTTATGGGAAATCATACTTTTAGCGATTCTTAAATTGTAACGTCATTCTTCCAAACTATGCTATTTTTCAATCATACCTAATTCAAACATGTTTTTCATAAAAATGTTCTATCAATTTTATATTGACATTCTTTAGTTACATGTAATACAACTATATACTTATTTATCAACAAACCTCTAACTTGTAAGGTGTGTTACATTGAATTCTACATTACATTTTACGTTACCAAACATACAAATTATATTGTATGTCTTCAGTTTCTTTAAAACATACTTTTTCATTTAAAACAATAATAAAAACAATATAATTCTGTTCTCAACAGTATGGTTTTGCATTTCAAACTGAAGGTTTAACTTAAAACACATGTATTAATATATATCAAATTAAGTTACAATTTACGTTACCGAACGCACTAACTATATCTCTTGTGTTGTGTTACCTTAAATATACTGTAGCACCTATGAAAAGCATATTTACAATTCATTCAAAATATGTTTTAACATAGCTTTGCATTTTAACTTTAACCCCATGTATTTAAAAACAATCTACGTTAAAATTTACGTTACCTAACATATAAGTTTTACATTTTCATGTATTCTTATTGTGAAAATACTTTATCTTTGAAAAATAGCAAACTTACAATGATTTTTTTGTTTTGAATATTTTGCCTTCAATTCTAAACACATACATTTAACAATCAAACTGTGAAACTAGAAGCTAATTTACATGGTCCATGATTACACCTTCACGAGAACACTACACACACAAATTTTGTTTTAAACAATTAAAATATATATATATTCAGCTATTTAAGCACATTGTAGTGACATACTGATAATATAATTATACAGACATACATTTCCCGAAACAGTGCTCTATAATGATGCTAAATTTGAAACAGGCATATAAAGATATTTATAAATCTTGTACATGTTTATGCACACAAATGTTACATTTTATTAACTGCTGTATGTTGTAACTGTGATTGTTTTGAATGTACAGTAGATTCATTCATCAACATAGACTTCATCCAACATGTTGTCAATTTCAACTGTATCCTTATGTAGATATACCATGTACATATATTCTATGGAGCCGGTATCCAGTAATGATCATGACTGGAATACTGTGACTTTCTTTAATACTGTCTGTATATAGTGATGGTAGTTCAATAAGTCAATTATAGGAACTTCCTCAAAATAGGTTATTCTGTAAGTGAAATTAATGTAACTCTAGTATGCAAAGTGCAAAATGGGACATGAGACTGCCAAATCTGAAGGCAAGCTTTTACAAAACTAACTCTTTTGATGGCAATATGGCACTTTAAACTTTTATGGGTGAAGGCCGTTGCCCCTTGACAAGTTTATGCCAGACAGAGGCCCTATTTGATTTCCAGTCATTTGAACCTCAACTGGTTTCTAAAGAAACTATAAGGTCGGAGACAAATAATATTGGGGAACATTGTTACTAAAAGTCAAGTCACTTTTGTGAAGTTCGGAGGCCACTTCCTTCCAAAAGTTTGTGGACCTCATACTAGCAACCCCATTGAACATCAAAAGCTCGCTAGAGTATTGCCCTTCAATCACACTGGGTAGTTGCCTTTTAATAATGTTGGGTACTAAAGTTAATCTATCATTGGATTGTCTAGGTCATGAGGGCGTACAGGCCTGGTGGTTGCAACCACTAGAAAACGTGTCATTGTATTTGGTAACACCATCTCTAACAGGGTTCCATCTTCCTGAATTTAACCTATGTGCATGTACATCAAGTCCGTCTCCATGACAGCAACTATAGAACAAATATATGTTGAGCAACATTTGTCCTGCGTCGCAAACTGCAGTGTCGTTGTTTGGGGATCTGTGTCCTTTACATCCATTTTACTAATTCCTTCATTTCAAGATTAGTAGTTTACACTACCCTTACTGCGCACATTTCGGGGAAAAGGGTTGGGTTATGACAACTAAAACCGTAAGGACCTTGCTCCTGACACTATGGCTTTACACAATTATGGAACATCAACTTGGAGGGGCTGGTTCAGGTCTCGTGTTCTGATGAATAGACCAGTAGGGGCACGTTGTGCCAGAGTCTCAATTATGGGTCTGGTTTTGGCTTGCTAACCCTTACTCAGTAAGTGGACGTGTGGATTTGGTTAAGTGGCGGCAAGATCAACAACTTATCTCCAGTGTGAGACTGCAGTCTCTAAAATTGATGGTAGATATGGCTGTGCAGCCTTTATTTAACCAAAACATCTTTTGTACTTGGGTTAAAACACATGTTCCTACCAGATGGGAATTGGTATTTCGGGTCCTGTCGCGGGACTTGTCTGGTTTAAGCAATAGAGATTCTTGGGCTAGAAGCCTTAGTAAAGGGACTACGGGTCTTGGATCATTTACTTTGAATCCTCTTTTAGATATGTGTCAGCAGAGGCAAAGCCAAGTCCGGCAATAGACCCAGAAACTGTGTCCATCTGTTTGAAGTCTTCCCAGTTTCCTGGGTATCTCAGGTTTGTCCTTGTGAAAGATGCAGAAACTATGTCCATCCGTCCGCCAAACCTTCAAGTTTCTCAGATTTGTACGTTTTGCTAGGTATCTTGACTGTGTTTTAGAAATTTAGGTTACAATGGGTATCCCGTAGTACACATTAGTATGGGTATGATAGTCCCATTCCTGGGTATTCCAGCACGATAATAATTTGGTACATTTCTCCGTGCAACCCAGGAGTTTTTGAACTAATACAATATGTGTATCACCTGGCATACATTAGTGTTAGTATTATGGTCCTTGCTCTGGGTATCACAGGGCCTCAATAATTTGGTGTTTTTCTAGGCATCCTGGAAGTTTATGAACATGGGTCAGGGTATCCCATGACCTTAATTTTTGTTATTATAAGATATGTGTGGAATAACTGCTTCAATATAGTAATTAACCGTCCATGGGGAATCTCGTTTGTTTTAAGGTCAGAGGTCATACCTTAAGACTAATATTGCTTCGCATTGCGGAGTTCATTTATTCTAATGATAATTATAATATGCAGTCATACTTTGACATTAAAGAGCTATATATTCTTAATATACATTTAAATAATATTGTCTAATGAATTATAAAATCTATATACATTAATTTGATAATGTTGTTCATGTCTGTTGATGTTTATTTATAGTCCAATGTATCAATTTTTATGCCCCCGGAGGGAGGCATATTAGTTTTCAACTGTCCGTCCGTTCGTTAGCTCGTTCGTCACAACGTTAACTTTTTGCATAAAGGCACTTTACTCGCGAACCAGTACACCTAGGACCTTCAAACTTCAAATGCTGATAGTACTTATTGAGTATACGACCTCTACTGACTTTGGGGTCACCAGGTCAAAGGTCAAGGTCACCAGGTCAAAGGTCAAGGCGCTGCAGGGGCATTTGTCACCATTAGTGACAGCTCTTGTTTTAAAATCCTAACCATATAGGTAATACCAAAATTTTAAATATTTTTTCTTTAACATATATAGTCATATTTCGGAAAGGTAACGTATTATACGTGACGTATTGAATATGTAAACTCGGGGGGGGGGGGGGGGGGCGGCAGTGTTATTATTATATAGATATAATTATTGAACTGTGTATTGGCCATTATCATTATTTTACAACTTCAAAAATCATCATATTTGTTGATATATTTTTATGTTCTAGTAATTTCAAAAAAAGTAACGTAAGTTACAGATAATACATAAAAGGTATGAACATATGATAATTTCAATTTTAAATACATAAACATATGTAAATGTTTTGTTTATTATGATTAATTGTACAATTGGCATGTTTATAATAATAAATTATCATAAATGGTGAATTAAATAAAAATTGGCATGGTAACGTATTTTAAATCTCCGTAACTCGTTAAAGCCCCAACGGAAACTTGCAAACTTTTGTCTGTGAATGCCAATTACCATAAAGTTTAAGGAAATCATACTGTTGAAAATTCCCCCTGGGGGGAGGAGGGGGAGCAGGGTCAATTTTCAGCTCAAGGTCTATATTTAATCATTCTCTGTTTTATAAACATAGAAAAATAATTATCTTACACTGTATAAACAAAGTGTGGTCTAAACTCACCTTAATACATCAAGTAACGTGCATACTACTACTGTGTGTAAACATTAATTTAATAATAAGTTTAGACATTGAACACATTTTCTTATATATATGTCACTATGAAATTGTAACTAGATGCTTGTTATTTCCGATTATCTTCATGCAAAGCGTGTATGATTACCATCATGGAAATGCAAAAGAATACAGTAATTTTGTGGCGGGTCTTTAAAGATCTTTTAAAGGTTGCAATTAAATTATCAGTCTATATCCAAATCTGGATACCGAAATATCATTTAACAATTTACGCAGTTTGAATTTGCGTTTGCCAATATAAGATATGGTTTACATCTAGTAGAAAAACAAGTTACGTTTCGCGTGAAAAAACTTGAAATATTTGTGTGGGTAGAAACATTTATCTGTCAAAAAGTCGGGTGAAAAGAAGACAAGCAATAAATTAAACACTGAAGAAGATTTCAAAAATGATATGAACTGGTAGTGCACACGGTTCGAATATACAATTAGTTTACAGGTGTAGCAGTTGGGATTAGGTAAGTGTTTAGATGTATTTACCCTAACAGACACATTTTTGGTCCCTTTAGCGATACACAATATGCCTGCGCAGGCCTTGGCAGTTGTACAACAAAATGATTCATAGAATAACACAGTTTTCCAGTGACGCACATATTTTGAAACAACTATATGAGCCGTGCCATGAGACAACCAACATAGTGGCTTTGCGACCAGCATGGATCCAGACCAGCTGCGCATCCGCAGTCTGGTCAGGATCCGTGTTGTTCGCTTTCAAAGTCTATTGCAATTAGAGAAACTGTTAGCGAACAGTATGGATCCTAACCAGACTGCGCGGATGCTGGTCGCAAAGCCATAATGTTGGTTTTCTCATGACACAGCTCATATATTTACTGTTGCTGTTGATTTAAAGTTGTTGTGTCATGGCATGTATTGTATAGAGCAATTCGCAAATCTCTGTTTTTTCAATATTCTTAGTTGGTCATAACTCATTTTGTTATTTATCGTTGTATCTAAGTAATTCAAGAATAAAATCTGCGAAACAGATATCAAACATTTTAGAATCTTAGATAAAACTATTAATGAATACTAATGTATCGTGTAGCGTATTGTGCCAGAGCGATCAAACTACTAAGCACACACTTTCTAGGGTAAAGTTACATAGGACTATGTATACGAGAAATGTTTATATTCCTCAAAATATCCGGAGCTGCTTCAGCTGTAATTCTATACACTATCGCACGCAATCCCTGCCGGTAAGATTGGGAGGTGTGATAAACTATGAATTCAAATGATTATCTTTGTATTGTGTAACAAATGTGACATACAAAAATATATATAAATTAATGCTAGAATATAGCAAGAGAACGCATATCTTGCGGAAACATTTTCAAGGGGAGGCTCCAAAAACCCAATCCACATTGAGATGGAGACACCCTACCTCACTTACCGCACAATCACAGCATCTCTACTTGGTTCGTAGCTATGTTGCTCATATACAGTTCAAAATCATCCAGGTACTGTACCCCTGTATATTTCAAAACTTTAAATGCTCAAGAGTTACTGGTATAAGACTGACCAATTGTTTCAATTCCAATAGAAATATCAAATCCGCATTCCTAAGTGCTCAGTTTGAACACATATTTTGGGATAGAAAGGTAGGACGGGTCTTCCTCGGAAATTCTAACAGAGTAAATACATGATGCATGGTTACAATATGCACGTGTCTTATAGAGTATGTACCTAGCCTATTGTTTTTAAATTAGGTTTGCGTTTTTTTTTGTAATTTAAGTGCAACAGACCCAATCTTATAAGGTCTCGGAACATGTGATAAGGACATTGTCAAAGTTATTTGCCAACTGAGATAAAGACAATGTCAAAGTTATTTGAGCCGCGTCATGAGAAAACCAACATAGTGGCTTTGCGACCAGCATGGATCCAAACCAGCCTGCGCATCCGCGCAGTCTGGTCAGGATCCATGCTGTTAGCTTTCAAAGCCTATTGCCATTAGAGAAACTGTTAGCTGGTCGCAAAGCCACTATGCTGATTTTCTCATGGCGCGGCTCATTTAAAGAAATACAACGCAAAAATGTAATAAGAAGAATATTAGCTCTGCATGGAGAAATATGCTCTCATTTCATAGATATTACGTACGCTTAATTTCAAAATTCAAAAAAGTATAAGAAAACATTTACTTACCATAACAATAACTTTATCATAACCCATCATTTTTATAAACATGAAAACAAATATTCCAATTCAACAAGTACGGCCTTCGTTTCGGTGGCTATGTAATCCCAGTGATGGGTTAGTGACAATCGAATCAGATTTTTTTTTAACAAAGACACATAATATGATGCGAACTATGAAAGAGACCAATCTTACGGGATTCGCCATATTCACCTAAAAAAATATAAATTTAAAGTCATACTCGATTAACTTTTAATGCTTCAACATGTACATTTTTGCTAATAACTTTATTTAAATAAAGCTTTTCACTAACAACATGTCTCCCCCTCACAAGAAGTTTATTGTTGTTTTGCTTTTCAAAAATACGCTACAAAATATATACAGCTGGTTTATAATTATAAAATAATCGTTAAGATTATGGTATAATGTACGACTATCTGTGATATATCGAATATCTGAAATATAAAACTTAAATAATAAAGCAATATATATGATAAAAATGTTAAATTCAATAGGTCTTTTGGTTTAAACAAATGCATTTTATCAAGACATACATGACATATAACATCTATACAATAATAATAATTATACAAATATCAAGACAAACGGATTGAATTGAAAGCTGCTAGATCTTATTGTAATTCTCCCCAACAGGTCTTTTATCATCAAAATCTGGAAAAGTCATGAAGGTCAAGCGGAAGGGGTAGAGTTGTGATGGGGATAGCAAATTGGGGGTGGGGGGAGGGGTATGGGAGATACTAGCAAACCATCCTGAGATATTAGTGAATAAGATATAGAACAAAACATGGCGAAGATGTCCCCGTTTGTAAAGAAAACAACACAATTTAAATAAAATTACTTTAAGGTATGGGAAATACTGTAAGAGGAGGAGAAAAGCTCTATCTGCCCTGGAACCCCCTTTTAGGTAATGTTAAGGACGTACGCTAGAATTTGGGGTGTTTTTTCCGAGTTTCTTTAGATATTGATGGACATTCATCTAAAAAACAAAAATATGCAATAAAAATCATAGATCACCGGTATTGAAAAAGAGTTATCTGTCCTTGAAAACGTCTATTTGTCTTGGGCAAAACATTAGTGTTTTATCTGACTAGTGTGAGTTTGTCTTTGTACATAGTGTCTGCGCTGCTATGGTTTACATTGTAGGGTAACTGTGATTGAGAAACGTGGTATTCTCTTTTTAATTTTCATCCTTGTTTCACTTTCCCCTTCACCCCACTCCCATTTTCTACTCCCTACCACTTCCTCCCCTTTTTCTATATTTTGCATAAAATTAAAATTTTGGAAGCAACCCGTCTATAATAGTTTTCCGTTACAGCTTTTTTTGTTGTGTTGTAGAAATATACCACAAATGTTTCATAATTAGCTCAAATCATTTCTCTACGGGTAATACAAAATTTACGCATTATCTTAACTGATAGATATTTTTTAAGCATTATGCAAAGAGAAAAGTTTACTTTATAAAGCTTTGAACAGGTATTGCATTTCCATTAAGGAGACATGGGCATTAAATTTAGCATTAAAACATAATTATAGACTATTAGAGATATAGATTCATATTAGAATCAGAAATTGGAATTGTACATCATTCGGTTCATATTGCAATAAATGCAAGTTAAATGATGACTTTGGTTTAAACATTTTCAATCAAGAAGGACCCTCGCACGACATCTTTGATCTTTCTTCAAATATGATAATGCCAATAGTAGAAACATCTTTTACAGTATCATACAAGTTGTTATAACAGCGTTTCCATTGTCACAATTTACGGACGACTTTTATAGAGAAGGTTTCCATATTTTCAAAGTCATACAGCTTACCCTAATCTGCAGACGAGTCTTTAAACTGAACTCTCACGTGTCAAAATCAAACTGCAGGGCATACGTAATTGAAGTTGAACTCGCATAAAAATCGATTTTAAATATATATCTCTTTTATGATCTTCGGGATACACTTTCTTTACAATTAAACCACTGTATGTGAAAATTAAAAATCTTCCTTAAGCAAAATATAAAACTATTAAGATGAAACTTTAGATAAAGTATGCTTCTTCATCCTTTATTGATTTGCAAGTACCGCTGTCTCATATTAAGTCTATTGTATAATTTGTGAAATTTTATCCATTTTAGTTGTAGAATAATTAAGAAATAATAGAAATCTATATCTCATCGGTGATTTGTCGCTGAATAAATCACTGTTTGGAGTTAGATGCGAAGGAATTATATCACGAGGGCGTAGCCCGAGTGATATAATGCTACGCATCTGAACGACAAACAGTGATTTATTCAAGAGCAAATCACTAAATGAGATATATTATTTCGATTCTAACACGTTATCAAGCACTTTAAAGTACACCCTTGTCGGCATGCATTAAATATTTGCCCGTTTTCAGTCGGGTTCTTTTCCAGCGCGCCGCTACGCCGCTTGACGCTATGACGTAATAGTTGTGACGTCAGAACAGTGAATTGTTGTTTAATAATTCACTGTTTCCAGCCTTCTTTGTTTAATAGGAAAATGAATCAGATCGTGTTAGAATAGTTAATAATATGTTAAGATGTAGTATACTGAGGCATTCATTTCAAAATTAATCGGAATTTCATGTTGGAAGTTATTTTGAAACAAATTACGCGTTTATAGATATAACTATGAGAGATCATAAGGCACAGGGTTCTGTCCATTGCTTGTATATGAATGTTGTGTCTGTGATTTAGTAGCGCTATCCCTGTGGCTTATTCATTTGCGGTACTATCACAATGTCCAGGTAGGTAGGTAGGTAGGTAGGTAACGCAGGCATCATTTTTTCTTGTGGTGAACGCATGGCACCGACTGAGTCTTTGGTAAGAACTTTTCGCCACTGAACCAGCCCTTGCGAACATCTTAAGTCTAATTTATTTAAACGTTTTGCTGAGTGAATTGTTCAGAACATTACGCAGGCTGTATTTCAGGTTTGTGTCAGTTTTACCGGCTAAGATTTTGTTAAAATGTACATGATCGTAGAAAAGTACTTTGGAGGATGAAGTTTTGTAAATCATAAATGTATGACATTTTTTTAGGGAACATGGTTTGTCATGATGCGTTAAGATTACTTATCACATAATTTGAATCTTTCAGTAGTTTAAGCGATATGTCAAATTATACGAGAATTATCACAGGTGCCCGTCTGTGCCTGAAATAATGCCCGGAAGTTCATCTGTCACCCCACTCTACCATCAGAATTTTTTCTCGGAGTGACATCAAACCCAACGAAAACTAATCTCGGGTTTTATGAAAAAAAGAACAACAGTAAAATGTAACGTACATGTATGTTTAAAAATATTCGTTCTGTGTTCTGTACAGACTAGAATATAAATATGATGTGATGGAAAGTAATACAATAGTGAGACCTTATACCGGTGGTTTATATAGATACCAATTGAACTAAAACCAGAAAAGCAAAAAACCCAACTGTATACTAGATATTGACCTTCTCGTCTCGCATGAGTAAACAATGAAACGAAGAGAATTGAAGTACAATAGAAAACCGGTATAGAAATAATACAAATAGACAGATGACAGTTAGTAGGAGATAATCCAGGTACTGATTGAAAATGTTACACAATGACTAGTACCCTTGATAACGAGAGGAAAAAACTATTGTTTGCCAGCAGTGAATTAGAAAAAATAAAACAGTCAAAATGGCGGATCTAGTATACAAGGAATAAAACAGAATAAAAAACAAGAAAACATTTGTTACAGCCAGTTCGAACCGCGAAGTAAGTTAATCCGTAGTTAAACGTACTAAAACGTAGTCATCGGTAGTTAAACGTACTAAAACGTAGTCATCCGCACCGAAACGTACCTTGCCGTATTGATCCGTAGCTGAACGTAGTTATCCGAAGCTGCCCGTAGTTCAACGTCGAAGTACATTGATGACGTCTCTATTAAGGTCGGTGACTCCGTGATAAAATCCACAAAATGTGTTAGGAATCTTGGTGCAGTACTTGACAGCAATATGGATATGGAACAACAAGTCAACTCTGTGTGCCGGGCTGGATATGCACAACTTCGCAGAATAGGTCACATCAGACGGTATCTTACCAGTGATGCCACAAAGACCCTTATCAACAGCCTGGTTACTTCACGGTTAGACTACTGTAATGCCTTGTTAAGTGGTATTCCAAAGAGCACAATGAACAAGTTGCAACATGTCCAGAACGCGGCAGCTAGCGTAACCACCAAGACGCCCCGTCGCAATCATATAACACCGGTTCTGAAGGAGCTCCATTGGTTGCCAGTAAAATACAGGGTGCAGTACAAGGTTCTGACCCACACATTTAAAGCTTTACACAATCAGTCCCCTGCCTATATTAGGGATATGATAGAAGTGTATAAACCGGTCAGAAACCTAAGATCACAAGAAACACTGTCACTGGGTATGTCAAAAACTAAAACCATGATGTATGGCAATCGCAGCTTTTCTTGCACTGCTCCGAAGCTTTGGAACTCCCTTCCCGTCAAGATCAGGGAAGCTGACACGCTAGCTGCTTTCAAAAGCCTGCTAAAAACCCACTTCTTTGTATAATATTTTGTTAACTGACCGATACATTGATGCTTTTTTTAATTTCTTCTTCATAAAACTGCGTAGAACAGTATTTTATCCAAGGGTAACCTAAATACTTTTAAATATGTATGTATGTTTGCCTTGTTTAATCTACACGTTTTACATTGATGAATTTTGTCAATGTGGAATGCATTATTTTTATATGTGTATTTGTTAGTATTTTTGCAATTTTTCTGTGAAGCACTTTTGAACGTGTACACGTGCATGAAAAGAGTGTTATATAAATGTGGTATACGTTCACCAACGCAGACCCGTCCACGCGCTGGGCAAGTTGCCAGGCGCAGTAAATCGTAGTTCAACGTAGTACTTTTTCGTGTCCTGTATTTTTGTTCCCCGTTTCTCCCCATTTTTTCCGTACTAAGACGTACTGCTCCGTACTTATCCGTGCCCGCATCCCCACAGACCAATCCCATCCGCACTGTACCTCAACGCGCGGACATATCCGTATGTGTGAATGGTCTTTATACCACAGTCACACATACGGCGCGGATAGCTATGTCTAGCCACGGATAGAAACGTAGTTATCCGTATCAATCCGTATCTGAGCCGCACCTCAAAGTACAGGAGAATTACAAAGCTAACTCCATTTTTATTCAACGTTTTGACTATTTTTATTAGTCTTCTTCAGGAAGTAAACAAATATGATATGAAATAAACAACGTCATGAATATATGACGTCATAAAAGATGACGTTACGTTACAAACATTTTGGCGTAAAAATTACAATGTACAATAGGCTACATAATGTTTACACAAATGTATATATCTAAAGTACTGTTTAAAGTATATTATGATAAAAATTAAAATTAAAAGTGGTTAAACTTAATACATATTAAGATTATAGACATTATTTAAAATAATAATGTTAATAATCATAATAACAGTAAGTACAGGATCACAAAGATACAAAATCACTGGGTAAATTGTGTTATAGACAAAAAAAGAAAATACCAGCAAAAACAGTACTAACTGACATTAAGAAAACCACAGTTTGTGTTACATAACAGAAAACACTATGAAGTGAAGAGACTTATGAAAAATTATACATTACTTTTGAATTCATTCCTTTCGGAAAAATAGTATCTAGTTTGTGAATCCAGTAAGTTTCCTTTAGAAGCCTCCTCATATCATCATGTATAACATCAATAGGCATAAAGCTAAAGTCATTTAAGCTATGACCATTTTGATTAAAATGAATTGCTACATGACTAGAAAATGCAGGATCGATAAAACTTGTAATATCAAAACGATGTTTATTCATGCGTCTTGAAACTTGCTGGCTAGTTTGGCCTACATATTGCATTTTACACTTCTTACATGTTATTAGATATATTACATCTGAACTTTTACAAGTTGCATTATTCTTAAGCTTGAAGGTTTTCTTACACTGAGAACTATTAAAACTATCACTTTCAGTAATGTAAGAACAATGCGAACATCTTGAACGATTACATTTAGACGAAGTATAATTAACATCAGACAACATATGAAAGTCAGTTTTAACTAGAATGTCCTTCAAATTCTTAGGACGTTTAAAAGCCATGGTAGGTTTACACGAATGTAGCATTTTTAACAGCAGGATTATTTGACAACTGAAGTAAATCCCAGTATTTGTTAATAATGTTGCCAATATTAGGAAGAGATGTGTTGTACTCAACTACAAAAGGCACAATAGTTTGATCTTGTTTCACAGAGGCTCTAAGTGCATCATCTTGTGACATACACATAACTTTCTCAAATGCTGTATTAATAACAGACTCTGGGTAGTTTCTAACAAGGAAGTGTTGCCGAAGCTGTTCGATATTACCAAAAAATTGATTCTCATCAGAACATATTCGACGATACCGTTTAGCTTGACTGTAAGGTATACCATCCTTACGTGCTTTAGGATGGCACGAACTATAATCAACATATTGGTGAATATTGGTAGGTTTGACATGTACATTGGTGCTGATGTTATGTTTATCATCTATACTAACATCTACATCTAAAAATGATACTTCAGATTCAGATATGTTATATGTGAACTTAATCATTGGATGAACTGTATTTAACAACTCAATTAATTTCTTAAGCTCATCTAAAGAATGACTCCAGAGCATGAAAATATCATCCAAGAATCTAAACCAAACATCTGGTTTCAACTCACAACTTTTAAGAAAAGATTGTTCAAGTTTACCCATGAATAAGGAAGCAAAAGATGGAGCCATGGGACTACCAATAGCTGTCCCAGTTTTTTGTAGATAATTATCATTATTAAACTTGAAGAAGTTGTTTTCTAATACAGTTTGTATGAGTTTACATACACTGTCCACTGACAATCTACCATTATAGTTACTATTTTCCAAAAAATATTTGCATGCTTCTATACCTTCAGTGTGTGGGATATTTGTATACAAAGAATTAACATCCAATGTAACTAGAAATGTTTTATGGTTGCTTAGTTTATGCTGTTTAAGCTTTGTAATAAAATCGTTTGTGTCTTTTATATACGACGGCAGGGACTGCACAAATGGTTGCAGAGTGTGGTCAACGTATTTAGATATATGATCCGTGCATGAATCATATGCAGACACAATAAGTCGGCCAGGGTATCCAAGAGGTAGATTATCATCGATAAGTTTTATGGATTTTGGCAGTATGTAAAATTGTGGGCTAAGGTACGGATCAATACAGATTACTACGTTTGTATCCGTAGCTAGACGTAATGAAAGGCTTCCATACGTTCTCACAAAATATGATAGAATTTCGCACGGGAGACTGTAGAAGAAAAGAAGTATACAATTTTGAGCTCCGTTTCAATGAGATTAAAACTTCTAAGAAAAACTATTTGGAATGATAATATGCAGGTTAATTAATTGCGTCTGAAGCAAAGAAGAAATTTATCAAATACACAATGGGTAATTATTTGTTTAATTATCAAATACACAATGGGTAATTATATGTTTGATTATGTTCAATTTTTTTCGAACTGTTTATTGTAACTTTATAATGTATTCACAAATATTTCATAGTCCTCTCAATCACACTGTTTCTCTAGCCTTTCATAAGCCGAGGGTTCGTCTTTATTCAGTTTTACAAAAAACCGTCAATAAATTTAGAACTGTTATGTTTTGCTGGACTTAGCCGCAGTCAACATGTAAGCAGGACATTCAGAAATTGCGCCCAAAGGCGAACAGAAAGCTGCTATACAGATGCAACTGCAAACAGGTGGAAAATATATTTCCAGCACTTATTTGGTTACTGATGAGCTCCACAACTGACAATGATAACTTGGAATAAGACCAGAACTTCAGCGTCAACCAAACTTACACAACTCTACTTTGAGATTGACAATAGAATGTAAATAACACACATATAAATATCACTGAAACGTACATCATGGAAACATCAATAGACTTACTTGTAATATCGATTAAGTTTACTTCTCTCTTTATTTTGTCTATCTGTATGTCTGTCTGTTTGACTGTCTACCTATTTACTTACGTGCTTACCTGCCAGCCTACCAGCATTACTTTCTGCTATACAAAGAAGTGCAGAACACGACTCATATCAGCTAAACTGGATTTGATTAATTCATTACAGTACATATACTGTCATATATCATATTCAATATATAGTATAAGAGGTCAAAAATCATCAATATGTTTGAAGATAAAATTAGTGCTACACGAAACAACTTAAAGGTATATTTGTTCTTGTAATTATACCTAAACAGGATAAAGCAGTGGAAATATTTTCCTTTTTCAAATTCTTTCAAACTATTAGGAGGTCGTTCTTTATGCAATGTTTGACCTTTAGCCTGCTGGCGGAAAGTGATTCTGCCTTTGCGACCAGTGCAGACCAAGATAAGCTTGCACACCCGTGCAGTCTGATCATGATGTGTACTGTTCGCTATTCAGTCAGTAAAGTTTCAGAAAACACCCCCTTTGAATAATAAGTGGTACTACCCAAATCAAATGATGAACAAGCCAACTAGAGAAATTTAGCAGATATCATGGATTTTTTTTTAAATTCTTACCGTTTTCATATCGGAGTAAATATATATGAACATGCAATATAATACGCTTTAAATAATGTTTAAGAGACTCGTACGGCTTTGAATAAATAACAGAAATAAGAGGTTGTTTAAAGGATGATAATTTATTTTTTTTTAATTGAGGTTGTCAGTTTTGTGACATATGCGCAGATTACGTCAAACTAAGAATTTACACGTTTCGCATGCTTACATATTCATGAACATAATGCTTACATATTCATGAACATAATGCTTACATATTCATGAACATAATGCTTACAACGAATGCTCATTGATAAGGAATTAAAAAAAGATAACAATTTGACAGCAAGCAACATGACTACGATAATTTATTAGGCTAAATGGTCAAACTACAGCTAAAATTGCCATTTGTCTGCTCTAATTTGAGTCTTTCAATTTACTTTTCCATTTCAATAAAATAAATATTCTACATCTTCTAAACATAACATTGAATGTCTGTAATGTTCAAAATGTATGTTATATATAATTTGAAATCAATGATATATGGGCATACATTAGTGTGTATATAGCATTACACTAAGAATAAAATCAGAATTTATAACATAGACATTCCTAACATTTATTATAAACAAGGCCTGTGTAACTACCTTTCTCCTACCATTGTGTGATATTTTGTTTAAACAGACTAACATATATATAAGCAATTTAGCATCTATTGTGAAGGAGAAACTACAGTTAAGTGTTTATACCAAACATAAACACATAAATGTCTAAACAGTTATACGGCCAGTAAGAATAGACACTGAATATCGCTATAAAACAGAAGGGAAAACTAACAGGTCACCAAGCATGACAATAATGAAACTGTTGTATGCTTGGCAGACCCCAGCCATGGGTTGAATAGAAATTAGCATCTACACAGACAGCAAGTAATTTTACAGTTACTAAATCGAGAATGTTACATATTCAAACGTTGATTCATTAAGATCGACTTTCTAAAAGGTTTGTGCTCAAAGATCTAGGAAAATGTTCCTTCTTTGTTAATTTGCTGATGGATGAAACAGAGTACAATGATAACAATTTAATTTCTTATTGTCTATAACATTGACAAAAAAATAAACCAACACCAACAACTACTATTCTCACCACCGCTTGACACAAATCTGAACAATTTGACTGGAACTACATACACTAGCGGAAAAAAGAAACTGTGCATTGGGTATAATTAAGAAATAATAAGTTCCCAAACGTGGTTTATCGTAGAATAACCCGAGTTTTGAGTTCTTATGCGTAAAAATATATCACGAAGGCCGTAGGCCTGAGCGACATATTGTTTCGCATAAGAACGAAAAACTCTGGTTATTCTATGATAAATCACACTTGGGAACTTATTATTTCGATTCTAACACGACATACTAGTATCAACAGTGTTAGAAAAAAAAAGGTAACTACTTTTTACGACCGCGCAACGCACCTGGATCGGATGACGTCATTGCACGCGAGTGGTATATTGCAGAATAACCCGAGATTGATTTTGCTCTACATGTATGTAGGTTATTTGCTGGTCGTGTTAGAATATTCTATAACTTAGGAGACATGTATAAGAAATCGCAAAAAAAAATCAACAGGGTTATATCTGATCTTTATTTAACACCAGCTCAGCTGATATGGTTATTGCATCAGCAAATGACTGAGAGGGATACACAGCTTACCTGTGTAAAGTTTCAAGCTTTAATTTATAAAATTCAGCGATACATGAACATTTACACATGCACAGTTTCTTTTTTCCGCTAGTATATAATACTGCTCGAACTAAATGAGTTACATAACAACTTTATTTCGTCGTTATTTAAGATATTGTTTTTATTATCCCTAACATCAAAACGATTGTTCCCTTAGTTGGAACAAAACACTTGTCGGCAGATTAGTAAGAACGTTTTATGTCATGATAATGTGCATGAAATGTGTGTGCGCATGCGCAATAGAACAAAAGTTTACTCTTGGGTGGCAGGGGGGCGGTTTCGTAGTTTTGGCCTGGTCGATTTTCTGTATAAACAGGACAGGGTAGATATAAAGGCATATCTATCTTACTGGTTATTTATCCTTATTAATTCTTTAATGTATCTGGGGAATGAGGAACGGTTAATGATTCTACATGGCGGGTATTTTAAAATTCCTAGCTCCGTACTTCCGGTTGAGGCTAAAACATAAATATCAGAACAAAAAGTCGGCCAGATGCGTGGCTGTCATCCATCCACTTTTTTTCAAGTAAAAATTAGGTAAAGTGGTGGTTGGCAGACACATTCGACACCACCTGGGTATGCATCTATGTTCGTACTATACATATATGCTACGAAATTGGATTTAAATATACATAAAATGGGTGAATGGCAGAGTTCAAAGTGAGGCCCGGTTAGGCTATTTTTTGGTTTATAAAACTCTTGGGTGATTTGGCCGATTTTCACTACATCTGGCGTGGAAAGCGACAGGTGTATAGGACCGGAGAGTCGTCTTTATGTAGTCTATAGTATCTGCAATGATTCATAGTAGTTTCAAAGAAAATTAAGCAAAAACAAGATTTCTATGGATATTTCAACACTGGTACCCACACGTCAATGTGGAATTCGCAAATTTGCACTCCCCTGTCACCTTAAGGATATCAAGTGGGGTAGAAATGGTACGCTGGAAAGTAAAGTGAATACAGAAGACATTAATTGATATCGTTTTCATAATACACTAAAAGCTATAATTTGCTTGAAAAAGATCAACTCGCCAATTATTTTCTCTATCTAAGGGAGAGAACGAACGAAATTTATACATTACAGTATCTTGCAGGGTAGATTCCCTTTGGTTTGTTGTCATGTACCTCACCTGTCTGGTAAAATTTTAAAGCTGCTTCGGTGCTGATCTATGTACCTTTCTTACCTGAGAATATTAATTTATCATGTTTTTTTTTTTTTTTTTTACACAAAACCGGTTCTCTTACTAGACTTAGTATAAAATGTAACATTTTAAGATGTAAATTAAATATCCCTTATGTATATCCTTTGCCACACTAGATAATATGAGCCGTGTTTCCTGATGTTGCAGAGCTGAAGTTTTACAATCAGTGTAAGTTCATATTTAAGAAACTGACTTATAAACAACATCAATTCAGTAAAAAAGGCTGGTTTCTGACCAGTGATATTTCTGGAAGCTATAAATTATGATATCCCGTATCTCGTTTAAAGACATTTCATGACAATCTATCACTGCCTTTTAATGTCAGTTTTTTATATTAATATAAAACGTAATTAACAAGTAAGTATTAATAAATTGTTTTAAAAAGCAACAGGGTTTCAGTTTGTTTGACATGTTCTAGTCCTTTCAGTTTTCTTGTAAGTCTTCGAGATAGTCAACGGAATAATTAATCGCTTGGCGAATTGCTTCTAGAATAAGCATATCCATAAGTGGATTCATCTTTGTTTCCTTTTCGTAGTTCTTAACAGGATATATGTCGATTTCTTGAAATCCAAATATTCTCCTCGCTGTATCAACAGCTTCTTTAACCCCTACGCTTCGGAAAGTCACAGAGATATCATTTTCCACTTCCTCGCACAGCTGATCTATTTTCGTCAAGACTAAGATAAATGGTATACCTGTAAAGTTTTTACAAAATTACTTTTCGTTAAGCTATACTTTTAAATTTCAACTGCAATTGCAGCTGGTAATATCTTATTTAGAACACTCTACCGTTATTGTAGATAGGGTATCACGGCCTTTAGATGTTGTTTTTTGATAATTAGAGATTTTATCAGTTAAAGACAATGTTATAAAATAGAAAAAGTGGAAACTCCAAAGATCGCTCAACACAACAAAAACGAAAATGTTGCAGGCTCGGTTTGATTGAGCCTGTTCATGGACGGTAGTGGAAATGCATTCTACCGTCCACGCCCTCTAGCCCCGGCTTGAGCAGAACTCAACATTTACACATGCTAAAAGTACAAAACACAATTTAGCGACATCCGCAGATGTGTTCATACGGCGGTGCACATGGAACCCTTCAATGCTACACTAGTGTGTAATTCCATGAAAAGCCGCGTATCGTCCCTAGTTAAAATATTGGGTTTGCCCTAAACGAGAAAACAATGAGCAGAACTATACAAACTGATATTTAGAAAGGGGATCTGAGGTTATGGAGCCTGCATATCACAGGAACTGCCAAAAGACAAAATTAAAAAGCAGGCACCATATCCAAGGGGTGATTAAACAATACCAAAAGCTATGAAAGCGGGAGTATTGGAACCACCCAGGCCGAAATGTTCATGCTGAGAAATTAAACAGTACCAGTAACACGACAATAAAAGTCGTGCTGAACGATCTGAGAAGATCGAAATATAACAGCCCTGATTGAAAACACATTTGTAAATTGCTTAAGTACAAACCCATATCTTTAACTTTATCCATCAAATTCTTGATCTTAAACTCGATTGTGCCTTGGTGTGCGTTTTCCTTGTACGTGTTAAGTACATTCGCATCAATAACAAATATGACACAGTGAGCTGTCGTCTTAGAAGGCCCATACGTAGACTCTATTTTCTCATATGAGCGGCTTCCCTGGTACAGCTTGAAACATACAAGAATAATATATTACGAAAGGAAATCGGCAGGCACATTTTGAAATATTCAAAGATAATATATTATGACAATGTTTCAATGATTTGTGTGGAGAAATTGTCAGACACACTTTGAAACATTTAAATATATTACAACAATTTTTCGACGATTTGTGTGAAGAAATCGTCAGACACACTTTGAAACATTTAAGAATAATACATTACAACATTGTTTCGAATATTTGTGTGAAGAAATCGTCAGGCGTACTTTGAAACATTTAAAAATGATATATAACAGTAGAGTTTTGACGACTAGTGAGAAGAAATCGTCATGTGTACATTGAAATATTTAAAAATAATATATAACGAGAGAGCTTCGATCATCATCAGCGCATATTGAAACGTTTAAGAATAACTGATTACGGCAGTGTTTCAATTATCGATGTGAACAATCGTCAGGTAGACATTGAAAGATTTAAACATAATATATTACGACAGTGTTTCGACAACTTGTCTGAAGTAATGGAGAGGCATGCATTGAAACATTTAAGAATAAATTATTACGACAGTGTATCGACAATTTCTGTGAAGAAATCGTCAGGGACGGATAAAGTCATTTAAGAACAGTGTTTCGGCAATTTTTGTGAAATCAGGCACTCATTGAAATATTAAAGAAGAATTTATTACGACAGAGTTTCGGCGATAATACGACCGTTTTTCGAATATTATTACGACAGACTTACACCAATATGTGTGAAGAAATCGTCAAGGATACATTGAAACATTTAAGAATAATTTATTAAGACAGTGTTTCGACAATTTGTGTGAAGAAATCGATAGGCACGCATTGACACATTTAAGAATAATACATTACGACAGAGTTTGGACGACTGGTGTAATGAAATCGTCAGACACACATTAAAACGTTTAAGAATAATATGTTACAACGTGTGCGAAGAATAGTAAGACACACACTGAAACATTTAGATGACGACAAAACGGAGATGTTCAAAAATGGCTCAATGACATATCAATATGTACTCCAAGTTGTCTCAGATATCTTTATATTCTTCAGCTATAAATTCAATCACTATATGTAAATATCAATCTGACTAAAGTACTTGATCTTCTAAACGAAGATCTGAAAACGACCCATTCACATTCGTCTTCTACTTATTTTGGATTTCCAATATTGCTATTTTTATTTTCGCAAATCTATTTTTGTTTGAACCAATCAGACAACTTGTTCGAATGTCAAAGAGAAAGAAAAATTTGTAGTTAACCCAGGGCACGAACCTGGGACCTCTCGTGTAAAGAGCAAGTGCCCTACCGACTGAGCTAACCGGCTATCTGAAATCTTTCGACTTAAAAATTGTTGATATCAAAACCCAAGACTTTATAAAGCTTACAGAATGCTGTAAGGTAGCTTTTGATTGGCTAGCGGAAGGGTTGTCAGAACGAGGCCATCAATAGCTCGTTGTCAGATCCTATGCGTAGCGTAATAGGAGATGTACTTTAGTCAGATTGATGTAAATATATGATACTTTGTCGACGTCAGATTGATCGAGTTACTTTTATACATTAATGGATGCTAGACATTTATTTCGATTCACATAAGTTATTTATTTGAATCACGTTCTAATCATGGCCTTACCATTTCGCGATGTTTCACATCACCAACCAATATTTGTTTAATGTTATCGCAGGTGACATCTGGATGAGTGGCTTCAATTATTCCTACAGTATCTTTGAAACGAAGTTTCCTCCGAAGACCTTGGCCACTTACTGTTAATAACTAAAACAAAATCTGGTGTTAAAATATCAATGAAGAAATAACGTCAGCAAGAGCTTCAATGTAAGCATTGTATTGCTTGATTTGAAGTCATGTTTAATCATTTTATTCATATGCATTGAAAGAAATGCTCTAGCTTTTAACTCATTAATGTAAATGTAGTAAATTTTATGAACGAAATCGCTTAGAATTTTACTATTCATTTTCTACTGCTTGGTTATTAAAACAATTGATCTAGATAATATTATTAAAGTAACCCACATTTACCTTTAATCAAAATTTAAATTAAAATCAATTCTATAGTTATAGTGAACCAACTGATTTGTAAATACACTTTGTATTTATTAAAAATCCTATCAAAAATATTCAATTATTGAACGAGCACTGTTAACATTGGTCTTGATATGCAAATCCAGCTATTACTCTGGACATGCGTAGAAACGTTATACTAATTTGATTCAAATTAAAAGCAGTACTTTTTCTTTATATTTATGCATATAAAACAAAGAGCAAAATGTCGATCAGGCAATGCAACTACGTATACGTATTATTATATCCCTAAAACATTTCAATATAAATCGCATATCTTTGCTTCACTGCAAGAGCAGATACTCAATGTTGAAAAAAGAGCGCTTTTATACAAAACCGATACATTAGACATGTATGTATTACGTTTCAAAATCATAAAAATACAACAAGCTAACATACACACCGTTTCCTTGTTCCCTTAATTCGATATTCGAGTTAACAAACATGAAGTTCACACTATTTGATTCAGTCTTTTGTCTTTTAATATACCCGGTACGAATATGGAATCATGATCCTACTTCCTCATTCGGTTAAAAAAAAAAGAACATTGTTTTCTAGAGTGCTATAACTTTAAATAAATGAGTGTGCATAGGTATTGAAAAGTAATAAGTTAATGCAGCTGTAGCTATACCCTTTCTGTGACTGAATCTCCTCTACCCAGTGCTGCTGTCTTGTTGGATTTTCTTCCCTTTGCGATGCTTATGATAGAGTTGATAAATGACGACTTCCCTGCCTGCTGTGGCCCAATAAGTAACAAATTAGCTGTTTCAACCCCTTCAAATCTTGCATTTGCAATTTCCTTCAGCAGAGCTTGATTGTACTTCATAAAATATATAGAATAAAAAGCCGCTTTTTGGTAATTGTTGAATAACCAAATACCTACTTATTCGCGTGTGAATTGTTAACTGGTTCCTCTGATCATTGCAGAGATAGATCTTAACATTCAAAATTTTGAATATTAATATCTTAGAACAGATCAAGCGTTAAATGGCAAAGAGATGCCGATGTTTCATTATAACTCCTTATCATAAGTTATATATGACTGTGCTATCATAATGGCCGCAACAACTTTAACTTATTTTCTCAATCGATACATCATTAAAATTTCGAAGTACATCAAATCTTATATTTGAAGATTGACTGCGAAACTTAAATGTAATGCAAAAAATGGGATACAAAATGGCTGCAGAGTTTTAATTTAACAAATATCTATTAGACATATGAGCCGTGCCATGAGAAAACCAACATAGTGGGTATGCGACCAGCAAGGATCCAGACCAGCCTGCGCATCCGCGCAGTCTGGTCAGGATCCATGCTATTCGCTAACGGGTTCTCTAATTGTAATAGGCTTTGAAAGCGGATGCGCAGTCTGGTCTGGATCCTTGCTGGTCGCATACCCACTATGTTGGTTTTCTCATGGCACGGCTCAATTATATTTGTTTTGTTTTTTTATGTTGAACTTGCGATGATAAGTAAATATATCTAAAGGTAGGTCTTTATCTTTAAAGGTTATTCAGTGCAAATTGAAAACGTAACAAGACTTTCGACCGACATTGCTGTTTTGATATGGCCTTTTGAAACAAACAAAAATGCAGATACGATCAATAATAAATTATTTATCATTTAAAAACAAAATAAAGCAACTTAATGTATAATCACACTTTACACGTTCACCATTATATAAAAGATTATATACATAAAGTGGATGTGCATTTCTAAACAAAATGTTAACCATTGTGGATCTGTTTTGTCATGCAATTATGGGATTGTGCGCATTTATCATCTCTGCTTGTTTCACGTCAGTTTTGAATATATTCGACGAATAATGCATGGAAGTATGATTTTCTAGTTAAATCACGCTGACATCTTCCGTCATTATATTAACTTCAAATTTATCGAACGAATTGACCAATTAACGCCTATGAATGAATATTTCTCTGTAAAACTGATCTTTTCAGAGTTACGAACTACGCACTTTGAAAAATACAATGAGCATTCAGGGTTAAGGCTCAGTGCAATGAATATACATAAAATGCACTGTATTCTTGATGACAAACCAGTTTTGATCCGTAACGATCTAGGTAACACAAGTAATAAAGTCGCCAGTGCACGAAAAAGTATGCAACTACAGTTGAACAACCAGTTAGATGTACAACCTATTTTGATGTTATTCACTGACTTATCCTTTCTTCTAAATTGCAAAATAATTCGTAGAAACAACCCAGTGTAGTAAAAAGAACACCATCCCATAATTCTGGACTAACGTTCCAAAACTGAACTGAATATTTAAATAAATGCTATATTTGCATTATTGGTTTAGCCTTTAGCGTTCTGAAAGTATCTCGATTTGAAGAGAGACGTGTTTGTTGTTGCTAGGCAAAGTCGCCATGTCGATTTAGATTCGAGTTCTGGCTCCGACCTACAGAAAGCATATCAAAACCGTTGGGAATAAACGATTGAAGCAATCTGAAAAGGAAGTTAACATGAAACACAGAAAACCTGTATTGGCGGCGGTAACCGCCAAAATTAGTAAATATACAATCCATTCCTAAACAAGTCAGTCAGTGCAGTGCATTTCAACGCCGTGTAATCTAAAACTCAACCCCGACCAATATATTTGCATTCAACGCATTGCATTTTGAGACCATTTAATACAAAACTTCATTCCACTAATCTTTTACAATGCATGCACTCGTGTTTCGTTAAACGGCTCACATTTCGTCGCCTTATTTCCAGACTGACGTAACTTGCATTTTTGTAGTTTTGAGAAAATGAGGTTCAAAGTTTTGAAAGCGTATAACTTTTTCGTTAATTGACTGGCTTATCTGGGATTTGAGAAACAGTTTATATTCATTACAAAGTACCTATATTCCAATTTTCACTTTTATATTTAAGATAGTTTTAATTCTATTAAATAAATTAAAATCATTTTTTTGTCGGAAATTAAGTCTAGAGGAGGATAATATTATTTCCAAAGTGACACATCGAGTTACGTCACTTTGGAATTAAATTTTAAATTACGTCAGTTTGGAAATATCTTTTTCAAAACAACGACTACACTAATTTTGACGTAACTTTATTCCAGAAACAATAAAACAGTGCACATAATTATATAAATGTTTTGATATTTAAAAAAAAAATAAAATTCAGAGATGAAACCTTTCTTAGTTAAATTTTGAATTGAATAATTCAATTAAATAATAGTATCCACTGAATGGGATTATTATTTTACTTAACATGATGCATTGATAAGTATTAAGTAGTTTTATTAAATATCAATCTCTCTGATATAATAGGGTTATTATAACAGTAGCTCGATCTGGGATGCAGTATTCGGCTCGAGTGGATTTTGCCAGATCGGATCTCACGAGGCGCGCAAGCGCCGAGTGTGATCCGACCTTGCAAAATCCACGAGAGCCGAATACAAAGTCCCAGATCTAGCTAGTGTTATAATAACCCTTTTATAATATACCTTTACCTTTTTGTTTGTTGTTTTGTTCTTGAACGAAATCTTCAATGTTTATCGATATTAAATGGAACTTAGTGAAGTTTTTGTGTGCGCTTTTTATAGTAATGTGTCGGGTCATGGATATTAATGAAAATAGTCCGGCAGCATACAATACGGAAGGTACAATACGGAATTTAAAAGGTACAATACGGAATTTTTGTCTGACTGTTCATATTCAGTTGTGAAATACAAGCCGATTTTTTACAGAATTTATATAGGTATATAATAAACTAAGATATTGGATGGTCAATAGAGAAAATATAAACACTTTGTATTGGAATTCAAAACAAAATTGTTCGAAGCACATAATTATTTATCTTAAAAAGTAATTGCCAAAAGTCTGAAACAAAACACGGAAACTTGTATAAAAAGTTAAAATATTAAGAGCATAATTACACTATTGATAATGTGTACCTAAAACCAGTCACCTTACCTGATACTTTAGTTCTAAAGCATAATCAAAAGCGCAAATTGATATTTTAATAGTATCATACAAGTTCTTCTTATTCATTAATTTCTAGATTCAAGTATGAATACTGCTTAAAGCACCCACTTTTAACTATCGAAAAAAATATAATGTCAATAAAAAAAACTGTTTGTCTGTCCAGTTAAAATGTTCATAGCGTGTACTTATCATAATAAGTCTCTTCAAGAAGTCAAACACAAACATATTAAACTTTTAAAAATGTTCAAAACACATATAAATTTACCTCACAATGTCTTTGCAAAAAGTCTAAAACAAAACAGATTTAACTGGTACATGTAAAACAGACTAAACACTATTATTGTCTAGAATAATGTATGTTGATTATGATTGTGTACAATCAGAGTACATTGTGTACAATTTTTAAACTGTCACCTCCTTGAAAACACTGGATTTAAAGACTAACCAAAAGAGTTTTGCAAAATGTCAATCACAAACATACCAAACTGGTAACAACTAAAAGACACAAATTTTCAGAAAAAGTCTTAGCAACAAGTAAAACTCTAAACATTCTGTCACATTGGCTTTTAAAGCATATTTCAAAGCACAAAATGATGCTTTAATAGTAGCATTCCAGTACTTATTCATTAATAACTAGTTTCAATGCTTTGTAGAATTGTCTATCGACCTCTGGCATGTATTTGAGCATACAAGTTATGTCCTTCTTTTTGTCTTGAGAAATAATTGGAACTTTGTTTGATTGTGCTGGTCTTGGTAAGAATTCTGGTTGTTTGTTGGTTCGTGCTCGTGTTTGTCTAATTTCAATATGGACTGTTCTGAAGTCAGTCGCACTATACGAAAGTTTGTACCCAATGTGAAATGGCAAACACTTATCGTACTTCAAACACTTCACTTTGGTGAAAGGAATTTCGTTGAATTTTAATATACATTTCTGGTAATCCATGAAATTGTGCTTTTGCATTTGGATAATGCGTACTGAACTTCTACGTCGCATTGATTTCAGGTCTCTTATCAATGCGATGGGACTGTAAATCTCTGCATATCTTGTTATCCTCTCGATATTACTGTGGATATTATCAACTTCTTGTACACTCGAGTAGCCAGGACAGCCAAATTTTTGTACAATTGACTCAATATTATAGTCCTCCATATATCTCTTGAGTGCAAACGACATAACAGAGTTCTTGTTCTGAGGAACATATGCATCAGACCACAGTATGAATGGTATTTAGGTGGTCCAAGTACGTAAATTTGGATGCAGCAAACACTTTGTCGATTTCTGGTATTTTACATTTAAACACAGTACATGGCATGAACAGATCAACAATCCTCACAGAATGAGACAGAATATTTTCCAAATTGGTTTTATTCAATTCCAGTTGTTCAGGAAACTCGAAATGGCACCATAGTATTGAGTGCTTCTTTATCACATCGTTGAACTTATGACACACTCTATTTACAGACTGGAGAAGGTGTTGTAGGTCAATGTATATGAAAACATGCAGTATTAGTTCATCTGGAAGCACATCGAAATTCAGCCTGAAAAAACAAGACTGGTCTCACTAGGAAATATGATACAAAATGAGAAATATATATCAACATTCAATAAATATAATAAGAAATGTACACAGAATGATGCATCTGAAAAACCTGAGAGAAAATTATGTTCAAACAATTAAATGGGGACTCTTTATAACTGCTACAGGTAAAATTCAATGTACATCTAGAAACCTGCCTCCTCTCAAAACTTAACACTTGCTAAGAAGAAAAATTGGACATTCTGCCGAAGCCTGTAAGAAAAATTGAACATTCTGCCTAAGCCTGTAAGAAAAAATGGACATTCTGCCCATGCCTGGAAGAAATATTGGTCATTCTGCCGAAGCCTGGAAGAAAAACTGGACATTCTGCCGAAGCCTGGAAGAAAAATTGAACATTCTGCCGAAGTCTGAAGATGACATTACAGACGCCATATACCTCCTTTTTCAGATACCTCACCATGATCCAGATATCCACTTTGTGGTCATATTGAAATGAATGAATGAATGAGTGAATGAATGAATATTTCTATTTTTAACACTTAAAACATAGATACCACAAAACAGATTAAGAAGTAAAGAATTCAGTAATATTTTTGTATCCGAAAATTGACATCCGAAATATTTTCAGTTTCTCTATACATGTAAACACATAATCTATATGCAAGTAGCGTTATTATACAGTACAAAATTGCAGATATGGTAGATTTATCTTGAAACAATGTATTAAAACTTACATATTTGTACAATACAACTAGCACGACTAGTTTTTCTAAAGCAAATCCACTTGATCCACTTGTTGTCACTGCACAGCCATTGCTCTAAATCCAAGATGGCGACCAAATAAAACAACGCGATTGGTTGATTTTTAACGTCATCCTGGAAATCAACTGAAAGCCAAAAACCCGACATGCGTCAGTATGGAACTGAAATTAAACACATTTATAGACGTTCTATAGGGACACTTATAGTCTCATCATCTAGAGCTCGACGAGCAGAAAAAAATGATACCAAACACTCCATATTTTCGAAAAATCGAGTTACGTCAGTCTGGAAATAAGGCGACGATTTGGCTGCATGGCATCAAATTTTGATAAGCCGCTCCAAATCACACAACACGGTTTCAGTATACATTAGACGGCGCCAAGCTTTAATGAATCGTTTCATTTTACACTGCACGAATTCATGTTGCGTTAAACGTCTTCACATTGGACTGCATGGCATCAAGTTTTTATACACCGCCCTAGATTACACAGAGTGGTTTCAATATGCATTAGACGGCGTCAAGTTGTAATAAATCATTTCACTTTACACTGCACGTACTCATGTTGTGTTTAACGGCTTCACATTGAGCTGCATGGTATAATGTTTTGTTGGATGATTTCATATTACGGTGCATCGCAACTGGACGGGATGGAATTTTAGACTAGACGGCGTTGAAATGCACTGCACTGACTGACTTGTTTAGGAATGGATTGTATATTTACTAATTTTGGCGGTAACCGCCGCCCATAAACCTGGCTTAAAGGTCATTGGATATAACTAATATCAATTTAAAACATTTGAACAAATACTGTTCATGTTTATATACATAAAGATTGTATTCCTTCATATAACAAGTAAATAATTTTTGTACCTGCTCATCGGTTTTCCATTCTTCTCTCTTGGAAATTCGCCATACTTTTTCAAGAAAAGGTTTTGGTTTTGTTGAAGGTATGATTGGAGATAGGACCCAATGGACCGGTGAAGTCAGCCAAGAAACTACAAAATAAATATAAAGATATATTTTGATGAAACAATTCTTTGAAAGGAAAGAGGTTATCTCGATCTCGAAAATGCTAGACAGATTATTAAAAGATATTTTCTTTTTTTATATAATCATGTTTTAATTGAAGATCGAAAATAAATATTAATGTTAATATTTTATTATTACACGACAATATTGACGCCACCTCTATCTGGATGCCAAAGTCTCTTCTTCTTGGCATCATATACTATTTCAATTATTAACTTATCTGTAAAGTCAACGTACTAACCTTTCTGTACATGTATTACTATCAGTATTCATCATTTTGCTTTGATAAAAAGGGAGATATATTGAGATATTTTTGAATGAACATTCACATTGTTATGTTTCTTCTCCATCATGGAGCTAAATAAATCAACTGAAGTTGCGTTATTTACTATTTAAGTATTGTGCATTAGTAGTGATACACTTTTATTCAATGACGGCACTCTATGACCAATACATGACTAAATGGTTAAAGGACGTTGATTTTAGGACCTTTTTCCCGTCACATCTGTTGAAATCCTTCTAGTGTTGTTGAATTCTTTCAGGTGACGTAGCAATACAGCTGATTTACTGAAAATTACTGGTTCTTCCAAGGAACCTGTCCATGTCTATGATACCATATTGTTGCTATTATAACAGGTATCTAACGGCAGAAGAGACTTTGTTACACACTCTGTCACACACACTTTATAAATACATTGATTTTTGATAATTAATACTATGTTTTAAAGGGAATGTTTTAAATAAGTATTTGATAAATATACTATTTCTTTTAAAAAATGACCGAGGTGACGGACTGCTTGCAGGTCAGGGTGGTTCCTCACCAAATTGCAAGCATTGCATCTTTCAAATAATGGCTATTCTAAAAGATGTAATGTATATCAGGTTGTTAATTCTCATTGGATTATAATGTCCTAGGCGTTACCACCTCCACCCACCACACAAACATATATATACAACACATGAGTAAGATTTTACCACTTTAATGCCCCAGTCACACATACGGCGCGGATAGCTACGTCTAGCTACGGACAGAAACGTAGTAATCCGTATTGATCTGTACCTGAGCAGTACCTCAGAGTAGTCATTCGTATTAATCCGTACCAAAACGTGGTCAAAACGTATTCAAAACTTATTCCAACTTTTGAACATGCACAAAAGTTTGAGCGAACCGTAGCCATTTGAGCGTGACTTTAGTCCAACTTGGCTGAAACTTATTCATCCGTAGTTAAACGTACTTAAACGTAGTTATCCGTGCTGTTACGTACCTCGCCGTAGCTGAACGTAGTTATCCGAGGTTGCTCTTACATAAGCATAGTTCAGCGTAGTTTACCGCAGACCCGTCCGTGCGCTTGGCAAGTTGCAAGGCGCAGTAAAACGTAATTCAACGTAGTACCTCGTACCTATGCGTACTTATTCGCGTCCTGTATTGTTCTGTTTGTTTCCTGTTTCTCACCATTTTTCCCGTAACAAGACGTACTGCTCCGTAGTTATATACCCACAGACTAATCCTATCCGCAACGTACCTCAACGCACGGACATAACCGTATGTGTGACTGTAGCTTTACGTGAATAAAGTTGAACGTAAATTAGCATAATGCACGTAAGTAGCAAATAAGTTTTAGTATGAATACTTACACATTTATATCTGTTCGTATTTTCCGGCGTATAAATAGGCACGACAATTTGTAAAATATTACCGTTTTAGGACCAACAGCCTGTTTAGTATTGATTTGTTTGCATTGCATTGAATACCACTTCAATAGCAGATAACCGTTATCAGTAAAAGTTTATTGTAGATAAAGATAAATTTCAGTTTCAAAACAAGGATTTTGACGGTTTATAACTGCGTAAAAGCAAAGAGAAAAAAAAACTTCAGAAAGAATAATATTTACAATGTAGAGGCTCTATAGCGGTTATTTATATTACAGCAGGTAAACTATTATAATTTTTACGTAAACTGGAATTATAATCAAGATATTAGAAGCATGTAAGTTTTCTTTATAGTTTCAGAAAGAAACAGTTTTACTTTTCATTAATTTAGCTTTTTAAAAAAGAACATTTCAGACTTAGGCTGAACAACAACAACAACAAATTCAACTTAAAAGGTTTGGCGCAATAAGAGTAAAGTAACGGCATGTCGTTTTTTTCAAACCGTAGTGTAGTAACAATCTTACGTTTACGTAGTTTAAAATTCTATAATAGGTTGAGAAATAATAAAGTTCGATGTTTCAGCAGAAAAAAAAGCTAAAACGTGTGATGGAATCTTACATCTGTATTCTTACTTTTGTATTTAACCCATGAAATGCATTAAATGAAATAACTAAATCTTTGACAGAGCCTCTATTTTCGTGCACCCCAAGCCCTACTGCTAGGGAGTTGCATTTGTTCGTCCGTCCGTCTGGGTGTACGTCCATCTGTGATAAAATGACATGAAACATTATAGGATTTTATTCAGCATTTGAAGTTACGAACGTGTGAGGATTTCAGAGTCATGACCCATGCCTTGCTAAAAAAAATGCAAAAATGACTCATTCTGACTAATGAACGTCTTCAATTAATGCTACACTTTTTATCTGAAGACATGTTATTGATAGGCTCACTCTAGCCAATCAGAGCCTTGCTTTCAACATTTTGAAAGTGAAAGTAGAAGTCTATGTTCAGCCTGGGTTTATTATGTTTATTATGACGATCACATCATGACTGAGCCCTCGTATCTTTAGGGGTATCATATGTCACGGCACGATCTTGGTCGCGTAAGGGGAGAATATGTGTCAGGCAGCCGGTAAGCTCAGTCGGTAAGAGCACTCGCCCTGTCATCGAGGTGTCCTGGGTCGAGCTCTGGACAGACTGCACATTTTTTCTCATCCTGTGACGATCGACACTACTTTGATGGCTCAGCCAAATGCTTGTTAAAACGAGCCGTTCGATTGGTTTAGATAAAATAGATTTGCGAAAACAAAAATAGCACTATCGGATAATCCAAATATACAGAAAGATTAATGTGAATAGGTCATTCTTAGATCTTCGTTTAGAAGATCAAGTACTTATAATTAAGTACTTTAAAATGATTGTAGTGACTTTGATGTTTGTGTTGCACGTATCTTTAACATCGCAGACTTCAAAACTAAAGTAACTACTAAAAAGGCGTCTTTTTGTAGTCAAAATGTTACACATGTTACACCTCATTTCTTACATTCGGCAGAAATACGTCTTTAGTAGTGTTATATAGATGTAACAAGGATGTTACAATGGATGTTTCTTATGTTACGTGTGTCTGGGAAGAGGCGTCTTTTTATAGTTAAAATGCTACAGATGTTGCACCTCATTTCTTAAATGTGACTGAAAAACGTCTTTAGTAGTGTTATATAGATGTAACATGGATCTTACAAGGATTTTACATGGATGTTACTTAGTTTCGTGTGTCTAAAAAGAGTATTTGTAGTAAAAACTGTTACGCATGCTACTGAACACTACTTTAACATCCTTACATGTTACTTAATGTTACCTCTTGTTACTTGATGTTATTCTTGTAACAAATGCAAAGTATGTCACCAAATTGGGCCAATTTTATGCCCTATCTCATAAGAAGTGGATGATAATCTACACTTTTGCTGACTTAAAAATGTTTTATAGAGAAAAAATGCGATTAATTCAAAATTTTGTGATACATTTTAGATCTCCTTTTCTTTTCAGATTGTGTTTTAACATTTTTAAGGTAAGTTCATAAATATTCTTTCTACATTCGGCATAATGTTATACAATAACATAACAAATGCTGTCAACTCAAAATCTAACAAAATGTTATTATTTTTATAATTGCATCAATATAACTTTTAGAAGTAGTTCCAGACTCTATTTTATACGATGGAAACCGTGAGGAAGATAGTTGTGTCTACGGAGTTGAAATATACATTTTATTTATTTTTTCCTTTTTAATTTTTCTGTTAATTAGTATTTCAAACAGAATACTAGTAATACATTTCTAGTTATGATGTGACATAAGTTTTACTGTTCAATTTTCTTCCTTGTAGATGTTTGGAGATAGTATTTTAGAGGTACGTAAACCTTTACCAAGCATGGTAAATATGCTGATGAGACCTATATATTATTTTTATAAAGTTTCCTCTGGCTACCCCACCTAGATGACTCGTGTACCAATGATTCGTAAATTTTTTATCAGCTAGATAATTTCGGGAATGAGACGAATTAGCTCAACCTCCTATAGGCTGTAGATACTATACTTGACTGGTCCTTTTGTAGAAGTTACCGTCATACGACGTCTTTGAATCAACAACATGCGAGGCTTATCACATATGTCTTCTGAACTAAAAATACTACTTAGTAACAGTGTATCACTTGACACATTAAACAAATCTTAAGACACTGTCTTTCAGATACTTTATGCCATTGTTTTAATTTTTTGATAACTGATGCATATGCAGTAGCAGCAGGTGTAGTTTTTAATTTTTTGTTAAAGGTGTTACATTTCAACATTTATATTTTCAAAGTTTGTTGAATTAAACGTAAGTTTTGATACAGGCCCAATGGGTGGGGTAGTGTGCAGTATTTTTTGAAATAATTTGTGATGGCACCATTAACCAGGGGGTTTGAACCTCTATATGCAGCCCGTCTGGACTTACCATGTAAGACTTTAAACACTGGTGTTCGCAACAGGGGTAAAATAACCCCAGGGGGAGGGGTGCGGTCATGACTTTTTGTTTAAATAAGGCTGTTTTGATTGTTATTATCATTATTATTGTCGTATTTATTACTGTTATTATTATTATAATGTAAAACGCCATTGAATATGTCATTGCGTAGAAATAGGCGTTTAATCAAATAATTCAGTTTCAGTTTAGGTATATTTATTTCTTATACTATTTATACGTATTTTTCTTTAAGCATAAATATTTTTTAGCTTTCAAGTGAAACTTTTAAAGTATCACGTTTTATGTTTTCAGAACGTTAGACGTCATCGATGGCTTCTTGCATTTTTGCGGGTAATGATTAGTAATATATTTTTATTTTTCATTCTAGCCAACTAAACCAGTACCGTTTTGAATCATATTCAAAATTTGTTAACTGCAGCCCCCAAATCGTTTAATTATAACATATTTACTAAAGAAAGTTATAAACCCAATATGGCACTTTAAATTAACCCGTTCCCATTGAAGATATTGCCATTTTTTATTTCTTTTTTTGTTAATTCTCTTTCCCAATCGGTTTTTTTTTTAAATAATTAAATCTTCAAGGATACCTTTATTGTTCAACTTGAGAAATGTAAATATGGTCCCCGGTCAATATTGTTTTAATATATTTCTCAGTGACTGTATTCAACATTCAATTTACACATGCCGCTCGCCTTACAGCGCTCTTTGTTTAACATGTCGAAGTGCCTGTGCTCATTGACGTTCGAGTTCATTATTTGTATCACGTCTGACAGAAGATATCTGGTCGTGATCTATTATTACGCACAAATCCGTTGATCCAATATTATCCCGGTACAACCCGTTTTCGGACACCTAACGTTATATCGCTACGGTTTCGCTACGTGAAAAATGTACAACAATTATAACTGCTGGAGTTTTGTTCAACAATCATTTATCTTAAAAAATACGCAAGTAAACAAACCTCATCCCGCAGCATGTTTTAGATATCCTTTCCAACATGTCTGACCCACTTTTCCATGAACCGGAAGTTGTACAACCCGTTTTCGGACACCTGCTTCAAAGTATACTGCGCTCCAAAGTTTACGTCACAAAAAGTCAGAAACAGTTTAAACAAACCTCGAACATCAAATTTAACTGTTAGTAACAAGTAAAATTCCAAATAACGTATTTACAAAGTATTTTCAATGTTAGTTTATGAAGTTATTTGGTGGGGTCAGCACAGATGGGACACAGGAATGTGTCTCCTCTTCTGATTACCCTCACTGTGGTACAGAATGATAAGTGTACCCACCCCTTACACTTCTCACATTCAGCCCATTTTACAATGAAAATGTTGGGTTTCTTGGATGTGTCTACACTGAAATTTTTACAGATAACACACTTCTCAGAATCTGGTATCTCTTCATCATCGTCGTCATCAGAAACTGAAAAAATTTCATTTAAGCATTTTTTTTTTGTTTCTTTGCAGGTATACCTGAGGTGGATGGGGTTGGATCAACAACAGACTTTTTACCTTTGTTTCTATTCTGTTTACTTTCATTCTGTTTAGACTTTGTCTTTTCATTGTGTTCAATAATTTTCTCAACAACCTCATCCTCGGTTATAGCCTTGCCACCTACCACTTTACTTAGCGTGTTCCTTACTTTGGCCTTTTGCACATTTTCTAATACTTTGCCGCCTTTTTTCAGCAGAAAATTTTCAGCACATTGAGTTTGTACTGGGACAGGATTACAGTTACTGTCTACCTGATTGGAAGTATCTGGGTCCTTGTGAAATGCTGTAGAGGGTGCAACTTGGCTATCTGACACGACATTGCTATCGAATGGATAGATACCACATTTTCTGAAAGCCGCTTGAATGTTTGCTGGTGACAATGTGCTGGCCTAGACCTTGCAAGCAAGCTGGCATACATCATAGCGCGTTACAAGACAGCCACCAGATTCACGCATAAAAGTGTGACAAGCACTGTTCCAGGCCAATTCAAAAGGACCAAAGCAGCTGACATCAAGTGGCTGAAGCAAGTGGCTGCAGTGTGGGGGGAGTACAAACAAAATGATGTTTTCAGACTTGGCCCACTCAATCAAACTCAAAGACACATGGCTTTTATGTCCATCATATAATACTAGTACATGTTCATTGTTATGTCTAGGAGGTAAGTATTTCAACAGATGTTTCATGTAATCTGCAAAAACCTCTGTATTGGACCATCCTGATTCTGTAACTCTTCCAACAGCACCTGGGGTTGCACCTGCCATAAGAGAGTCCAACATCCTAGCACCAGGAAATATGAAGTATGGGGGAACTTGTTGCCCAATGCCATTTACAGAGCCAATAAGGGTCACTGTTTTGCTTTTTCCTGAGGTAACAGCCTGGGTCTTTGAAAACTTTCCCGATACAACCTTTGGGGGCTTGTGTTCGGTACTTAGACCCTTTTCATCCACGTTGTATATCATGTGGGGCTTATCAAGAAGATCATACTTCACAAGAATATGTTGCAGTTCATTAAAATACCTGTCTACTGCTAACCTTATAGCACTCTTTGCTCTTGCAACTTCCAAACTACGGGGTTTCTTAACATTTAGTTCTGGCCATCTAGTTAAAAATTTGTACAGCCACCTATCAGTCAATGGATGGTCTTTGTCTCTTAACCCCAAACAAATAGCATAGTCTGAAGCAAGGTTGATTGTCTCTTGGCGACTATACCCATAGCCTACTTCAGCCATAGTCTTCAAGTGACCAGTCAGAAGTGCCTCCTGCTCTTGTGTAAATAGGGGCTGTGTACCAGACTTTAACACTTCAATGTCAATTTTACCACATATTCTGTCTTGTAATGTTGACTTTGGTACACCAAACACTTGTGAAGCTTTTCTCAAAGACATTGTATTGTTTTTCACTGCCATATATGCATTTGTCAAGTTATCATTATCATAAGGTCTGTATGACCCCCTAGTGGGCACATGATTCTGAAAAGAAACAAAGAAAAAAAACTTTACTTACACTGCTTAAATTTCCATTACCAAGTTAGTAAAGAACATCTCATAAGGTACATGGTCCATAAACGCGTAACTTTTTACGTGAAGTATACTTTTGCAAAATTTGACAGGTGGGCGGGGCTTATAGAAAAACCTCATCTGTCAGACGATCGGAACTGTCAACATGAAAACATTGGATTTATTTCTAAAAACACAAATTTTGGAAGTTATATTTTGGGAATAGTGAAAACATGTGAAAATGTAACAGTATGTAAGTTTTTATCATTTACTTACCGTTTTAATTTCCATTTTTCGTCAAAACTACCAGAATGACATTTGTACGGCGTTTGTAAACAAAGCGTGCGCGTGGGAAACCGGAAGGGGCGGGTTTTCCAGGAAAACTAAAACATTACCGGGGCCGGCCGAATACGGGTTGTGTCCGAATATAGGTTGTCGCGGGATACTAGATCAGCTAGGTGATTTAAGCGTTTGAACCTAACTATTTGTAGAAAGGTATCACAACATGATTTGATATGAACACACCATGACCAAGCGTGTACGTAGGCATGGTACATATGTTCGCATGTCCTGTGATTATCTTTTCATAGTCCTTGCACCAGTTCCTCTAATTTGTCCGTAATTGTCTGAGAATTTGATAAGCACATTTAAGATCACCCAGGTTTAGGATGTATAATTTAAAGAATCTTACTAACATACCTTATGTAAGATACTAAGTGTTTCGTCCGATTAGTAAGTGCAGTGCAATACAGAGGTACGGTTATTGAGAAAATCTATATTAAATGACCGCTATTTAATGTAGATTCAGATTTATTATATTTTATGATCCTTTGGGATCATGGAGTCTACGCAATGTCCATGGGTAATAAATTTCTGCTCGAGCCAGTGTTCGGGGGCGTGCGTGTTGGGTGTTGCACTTTCCACTACCACTCTTGAACAGACTCAGTCAAACCGAGTCTGCTATTATTTAGCTTGGTTGCATTGTACGCTTCCAAAGAATCTTTTTAGAGATTTTATTTTCATTATTGATATTTATTCGGTATTGACTTGAAATCTTTGCATAACAATTATGAGCCAACTTGAATTCACCTACTTCACATATTTGACATATTCAACGTAGTGGTCAAAGGGATTGATCTTTATATTTCATATAATATTCATGGATGCAATAATTGACCTATTTATACCAACACTTTGGCAATCTGGGTCAGACCTTTAATAATGTATCTAAGCAGACTTTAAAATGGAAATGCACTAAATCATAGTTACGTGTTTTATCTTTCACTGCTTATATAAAATGCAAGACCCTTTAGTATTGCTGAAGTATTTTATATTTATAATATAACTATTACTTAAATGTTAGTTATTTAATTCAAAAAGATATTTAAAGAATCTTCTACGGCAGTGTGACTTTTGTTCTATTATTGTTTAACAAATTATCTTCAATTCATTGCAGAACTTTGGATAATTTTTGTGGCCCGCTTGGCAGGTATGAATATATTGCTCATTGATTATTTACCTATTAGTAAGTAAAAACATTTATATAATAAAATGTGATTCACACAGTTTTAAGCATTAATTTAAATGCAGGAAACAGTCTTTTATCATATATAAGCAGGATAACGACAAGTACTTAATTATACCGTTGCTAGGAGCTTTTAGAGGGGATGCATGTCTTTAACACATATACGAAATGGTGCATTTCAGAAAGTATGTATATGCACTTATTGCGAATCCTTTTATATTGAGATAAGAACATATATTAAGCATTTTTGCTCTGAAATAAAAAAAAAACAAAACAATGTCTAAAACAAATGTATGACGGTTTCAAAGACATGAACAGTAATACGAATAAGGTAGGTTATTACCTAACATGATATCAAAACGTCTATGTTTTCAACAATCATTTATATCAAAAGTACATAAACTGCAAATAATAAATTCTTACATTATCTTCATTAAATAACTTCTCTACAACCCAAACGAACCTGTTGTTGCCAAACTTTCATTTTTATTGTACAACTAAACTCCTGCGAAATTATTGCAAAGACGACAAACGCCTGTACCTCTGATTGTCATGTGACACATGTACTCTAATGTTATATATATAACTGCAACAATTTGTGTTGAAACTTTTAACTGTCAGTAAAATAGACTAGCATTAGATTTTTTTCAGAATGTATATCAATGATGTTTTTACGTCAGTGTGTAATGAATGTCATAAATATCAATTTTTGTTCAAGAAACTATTACTGTAACAAATATATCCAAATATAATATTTATGCCTTTAGTTTATACTAATTTGTTTTAGCTCGACTGTGATGAAAGCTTCAAACTTATTGGAACAACTCTCGAGTCCGCTACCTGGAAAAGCCAGTACTGGTGTAAAAGTCATGGTCGTGACCCCAGTGGGCTATAACCCACGACCCCTGAATTAAGCGGCCGACATCTTATCTACTAGACCATTGCTCTCCTTTTATGCCTTCACTTGTAGATGGTCAGTGTTAAAGTTTAACAAGAGGGTCATGATGACCTTATATCGCTCACTTGTTAAATATGGCATTGGAATCATCAAAATAAGCATTCTTACCAAGTTTGACGAAATTAGGGTCATAAATAAGGCCACTATCGTGTTAACAAGCTTTTCTTTTAATTTAATTTGAGTAGATGACTTAAATTTTGACCCTATATGACCCAGTTTAAATCTTGCCCTAGGAATCATCAAGATATTAAACAATTTGACCAAATTTCATGAAGAATGAGTCATCAATGTGGCCTCAAAAGTGTTAAAAAGCTTTTCCTTCGATTTGACCGGGTGATCTAGTTTTTTGATCCCATATGACCCAGTTTTAAATTTGGCATAGGAATTATCAAGAAAAACATCCAAGTTTCATGAAGATAGGACCATGAAAATCGCCTCTAGGGTGTTGACAAACTCTTCCTTTGATTTGACCTGGTGACCTAGATTTTGACCCCACATGAACCAGTTTCTCCCTTTGCCTATAGATTATCAAGATAAATATCAAGATATTATTATTATCAAGATAAATATTCTGGGCAAGTTTGTGTCAGATCAAAGCATAAATGAAACCCCTATATGGCTGTAAGGAGCAAAATAGAAAATGTTGGACAGTAACTCTAGAACCCATGACGGAATCTGACCGGTTTTCAAAAGGAACCAAGATTTTATTGTGACTGAAGTTGTGTGTAAGTGTGGTTAAAATCAAATGAAAAATGTTACTTCTAACGTGTTCATAAGGTAAAAACTAACACATATTGGCTTTTTCAGTGGTCATTCAGGGACCTTAACTCCGGAACCTCTGATTGGATCTGGCAAAATTTTTATGGATGCAATTCAAGATCAGTATCTTTTTTTGTTAAAGATATTTTGCACGTTTGGATCAAACCATGAATGAAGTCTCTATTATGGATGCAAAAGCCAGAATAGTAAATTTTGACCCTTTAAGGGGCTATAACTCTGGAAGCCATAATGCGATCTGGCCAGTTTTCCAAAAGAACCGAGATATTATGCTAATAAAAGTTGTGTTCAAGTTTGATAAAAAATTGGTTGCACAATTTGGTCTCTATCGTGTTCACAAGCCAAAGTAGCAAATTTTGGCCCTTTAAGCAGCCCTAACTCTTGAAACTAAGATGGGATCTGACCAGTTTTCGCAAAGAACCGAGATATTATGCCAATACAGGTTGCGTGCAAGTTTGATTTGAATTGATTTTAAAATGGGGTCTCTCTGTTCACAAGAAATTGTGGACGGATGACGAATGGACGCACGACGGATGATGGACAAAGGATTATCACAAAAGTTCTACGTGACAGGTGAGGTAATAACTGTCCGTCTGTATTTGTAAGGTATGAGAGCGCTCGATTCTATATTACTTTTATTCAGTATTCGACCAGGCGGTCCATTTTAACATTATGAGTCATTTACTAAGCTCTTAAACGTTAACCGAATAAAGATATATAGATCTTGTCTATTATCACTTTTGACTGAAATTTATCTTGATTAATTGTTTCAAATGTTCCTTTGCAGAAACTGCGTACTATGTCACTGTACATTAGGCCGGTAAATATTACTATTTCATATTTTGTTAACTGGCAGGAACAGTTTTGAAAGAAAAAAAAGTAGAATTTTGCGCACGTGTCTTTGCTTGAGTTATTGATACCATATTTATTATTCATGATATGTTTTAAGATTTAAACTAGTTGTAGTAACACAATGTTATTCGAAAATTGAGACACATACAGAATGACCACAATAAAGTTAGCTCGAACATACAAATCATTGTTTAATCGTGGTACACTTTATTTATATAGGGATACACGTATGCATATTATCAAGAAGCGCACATAATGTAAGGCATGTTTCATGCTTTATTTAAACGAACATATGCGTATGATAATCTTTATAATTTTAAACATTTCTTAATTGTTAAGCTAGTACTGCATTCAAATATTCTATTTCACTAATATGTATATGTTGTCACTCACATGAGAAGAACAAATACAAACTGATAAAGAGAACTTTGGTAAGGTTAATGAATGGTAAAGTTTAAATAGTTGGTATGTCGCTAAGGAGCATCATCGGCCCTTCCGTCGGTATGTTGTGGACTCAAGACCCGCGAGGTTCACGGCCACGCTTTGACAACTGAAATAATTACTGGTTTCCTGAGAGATTTATTCCTTTTTTCCTTTACATACACAATCTTCCAATCTACACTGAAATCAATTTGTATACAATATGTATACACTGAACGAAATAAAACAACGTGTTCTTATTATGCTAATAGAATAGTAGACTTAAAACAAAGCAATGTATTTGACCTTTCAACCGAATTGCCAATGTGCATATAATTTTACAAAATTTTATGTTTTCAGCAAATATTAACATATTCGTGGTTTTCATATAATTTCATCACTAGGAAAGGTGTAAAAAGTAATGCTGTACCTGGTAGTTTTTATTCGCGGAATTTTGTAATATAAATGCCAAACAGAAATACCTATATTGATCCAAATGTGAAATTGCATGTCCTTTCAGTCAAAAGTTTACGTTGTACATCACAATCTAAATAACAAGTACGAGGTATTAGTAAAGAAGTACGCAAGCTGCTTCAAGTGGAGATTCGTACCAATACATATTGTTGACAAGGAGAAAATCAAGGAAGATTGGCCAGTTATTGTTGTACGTTCACAGAAAAGCAGAACTAAAACAGATATGGAAGAAGCTCTCCATGGATTAAATGGTAACTCAATTTTCTAAGACGTTAACTTTTTTTTTAGTTTAAAATGTATAAAGGAAATATTTAAATGTATTCGCAAACAAAAATATGAACTTTGAAATGTTTTCATTTTCTTACTTAAAACAATTTCCAGCTTGGCTACAAAATGAAAATACTTCACTGACAATTTTTCACCGAACTTGAAGAGCTCTGCTTAATTTCGTTAGGGTTACCTCCCTAGTATTATATAAACTATCCACAGTGATTACCTCCCCTAGCGCTTAATTAAGCACTACCGGCACAAATGAAATTAATATCAAGTGACTGTTACTTTTTTATTCTATTACTTTCAATTATATTGTCTTTATTACTTTATCGCCCTCATCTGAATTTCTGAAAAATATCCAAAACACGTTCAGTATCGAAAACAAATACCAATTGATATTTTTCTTATCGGAATGATGCTTTTAACATCAAATGATGTTAAAAGTAATATGCGTACAGTTTATCTAAAATTATGAAATGCATATTCTCATGACTTTAAAATGCACGAAAATTCATTAAGATTTTATCATCAGCTATAACATTGATCATAGTAGCATTATTCACCTTCACATTATTAAATAAAAAGCATCATTCCTCGGAAACTGACACACGTGAAATGAATTTACCATTGTAATTGTTTGTTTTGATGATGATGATCCGAAGCAGCTCCTCATGTACATCCATTAAAAACATAAATCTTCCCACAAAATGCTGTAAATGAATGTTATACTTGTCGTACTGGTACATTTATGTCTGCTACCATTGTACTGATTGAACGCTCGCAGCAGCACTCAAAACATTGAAAACCTGATTTTTTTTGTGTTTTATCAATACTTAACATAAAATTGCATTAAATTTTTATTGAATTCGAATCAAAGTAGACATTTTCCACCCTCATCTGGTCAGATTTCATTTTATATCAATGTTCCCTTAATGTAGGTTACAACATGCTAAATAGCTGTTCTTCTTTAATCTATATAAAATTATCATATTTCCTATGGCTGCAGCACACATCATGCCCAATTCTAAATGTCTGTAACTTACATTTTCTTGAATGATATGTCAGTGCTGAATAAAAATCAGAAGAAAAGTGAGGGTCATGTTTGATGCAAAAAAATATTCTCACGCTATTTTCCTATTCAGTATCTGTATGCCCAAATTACCTTGCGGCAGCCATTTTGGAATTAGGAAGCCATCTTGAATTCATTTAAGACTGACGTTTGTGTGTTTTGAAATAAACTGGTCTTCCATGTGTTTAACATTCACTGACCACACATCCGTCTGAAAGTCTTTTCTTGCCTTTGGAGCGCACTTAAAACAGTTAGGTGCTTTTCTGACGAGTTAACATTTTTGTAATTTGGACAGGCAGACGTTTTTTCCCTAGTAATGTTAAGTTCACAACATTTTGAAATATAAACTCTAGGTATGGGTTGCCCCGCCCATGCCAACAAAAGGATTCTAAAAAAATAAAGTCTTGCGTTTGTGTTCGATGATCTTTATTTGAAATTATATAGAGATGCTTCAAGGTATGTGCTCTTCTCTATACAAATATTATAAAATACAGGGCATCATTAAAAAGGCGGCACTGTAATGAGTTTCGAAGCATTGTGCGATCATCTAAATTTTAGTTTTTCCCTGGCAGATTTGACCCTATTTTCCTTTTTCCTTCTCGGTTAACATTTGATGCACTCACCGGACACAAACCTTTCTTAAGTCAAAGTGCTTGATACGAATATCACGAGCTTTCACATTTGACTTGCAAAGCATTTGCTATCACGTACACCGTGTACCTGGCGGTTGCATTAATCTAACTTTTTACAGCAGCAGTGTTCTTGATGTAAGCAGGTATTTCCAAAGAACAATGTACTTAAATATGCTTTCTACTTCATATTTTGTTCGCTTTAATACTTAATTTTGCTTGGTGTATAATACTGTCAGCAATGAAAACACAATGTCTGTATGCACATACTCATTTAAGTTTATATAGTATTTTTACTTGTTTTAGAGGAAAAGCGTAAAAGAACGATATACATGTTATGCCGCCGAAGCAGTGATGGATCAGACAGCACGTTATTGTTTATGGAAAGGGTCGCAAATCCGGAACTTCTCGGACAACTTGTTGTTCCTACACCAAAACATGGGGTAGACAAATGTGGTTTAAAGGAATTACAGGACATGTTAAAATCATTTTACACACCTAAACGAATTGGGAAATAGATTTTTGTAGTTATGGAAACGCTAACAGATTTTATTGACATGGAAATTATTGAATATGTTTATGTAGTTTGTATTTATCTTTCGTTCTGCAGCGTTTTGTTTCTAGTGAAAACATGGATTTATAAATATAACTTTATATTCAGATATATTATACAATTATTGCCTTTAAAAGAGATGGATGTGAGGATTTCAAAAGGTGGAAACTTACATGTCGCCCAACATGACCAAATGAAAAATTGTATGATTTAGATTTTTATATACGATATTAGACCCTGTCCATTAGCCCCGGTTTCATAAATCCTCATATAACTTTTAATGGCAACAATGTCCAAAAACTCAAAGCTTAATTGAGAAAATCCAAACATTTGCAGCGGTTTGTTCTTTTTCCCAGTCTTTTGGTCTTAATTCTGTACCAGACCACCTTGATACGACGTCAAAATATTAGGAAGTCACTGTTGTATACGTGAATTCGGCCCCACCTACGAGTCAGTATAACTTTATTTCAGGTGACCGTGTTAAAACCAGTTGAAACTAGAGTTGATACAGGAGTGACGAATTTTACCCTTACAATATGGCCTTGTCACAGAACTAAGCCAATGTCAAAACTGAACTTACTTGACCTTTGACCTACTGACCTCAAAATCAATTGAGGTAATCTGCTGGTCATGACCAACCTCTCTATTAAGTTTCGTGATCCTAGTCCAAAGCATTCTGAAGTTATTGTCCGAAAACAGTTTAAATGTTCCGGGTCACTGTGACCTTGACCTCTGACCTACTGACCTCAAAATAATTACAGGTCATCTGCTGGTCCTAACCAACCTCCTATCAATTTTTATGATCATAGGCCCAAGCATTCTCAAGCTATCATCCGGAAACCGTTTAACTGTTTCGTATCATTGTGACCTTGACCTTTGACCTACTAGCCTCAAAGTCGAACGTGATCTGTATTCAATCATGTTAGTCTGTGTACAAAAATTTATGATCCTAGACCCAAGCCTTCTCAAGTTATCATCCCGAAACCGTTTAAATGTTCGGAGTCACTGTGACCTTGACCTTTTACCTACTGACCTCAAAGTAGAACTTGACCTGTATTTCATAATGTTACACCTGTGTACTAAAATTATGATCCAAGCGTTCTCAAGTTTTTATCCAGAAACTATTTAAATGTTCCGAGTCATTGTGACCTTATCTTTTGACTTACAGACCTCAAGGTCGAACTTGACCTGTATTTTATGATGTTACACCTGTGTACCAAAAATTATTTAAATCGGTCAAGCCTTTCAAGAGATATCATCCGGAAACCGTTTTACTGTTCAGGGTCACTGTGGCCTTGACCTTTGACCTACTAACCACAAATTCGAACTTGACCTGTATTTTCTGATGTTGCACCTGTGTACCAAAACTTATTTAAATCAGTCAAGCCTTTCAAGAGTTATCATCCAGAAACTATGAAAACCAACGGACCGACCAACCGACCGACCGACCTACCGGCAAGCTCACTCCTATATACCCCCACCCCACAAACTTCGTTTTGCGGGGGGGGGGGGTATAATGACTATTAATAAAAAATTCATAATAATAGTTATACAAGACATTTTAAAATTGACATCTTGATGTCACTACATAAGCAAGTGCCTTCTTTACAGTGAGCTTCTTTTAATATAATAGCGAAATGTGTTGACAGCTGGAAGATTTCTTATTATACTTATCACTTATCAGAATTAAAATCCTAATTAAATGACTGAGGTTGCTTGTATTTGTCAGTATGTCTGCACGAACGTTTCATTTTATATATGTACCAAAGAAAAATAAATCAATCATGTCGACAAGTATATTAATTATCACTTTACCTCCTTTTATTCGTTTAAATATAACTTTCATAATCTCACAGCCAATAGTTTCAACGACATTCAAGTTATGTTTCCACAGTTTGAACTAAACCAATACGACCAGTTTTGCAAATTGCCTAAATTATTATCTTTGCTTTTGTATTTAATGTTAAAGGCAAAAAGTATGAGAACCAAATAGAAGGCATTGTCTCTTAGTCACCAGAAACAATTGTTCAGTGCTCAGTCATACAAAATCGACCCGTTTGCATTTGACACACTGACTTGTTTTACTACCAAAATACTGCTATAATGGATATTGGATAATAACAGGAATCATATACACTTTTACATAAAGAAGATTACAAAGATAAATACAGTGAAATTATAACAAAAGAATTCTTCGGTAAAGATCATTGAAGGATGCATATTTATGCCTATCACTGTCTGCAAACGTTGTATGCAAATAAATGTATAAATAAAGGATAAAGATCAACGATGCAATCAAAATTGTACTCGGAAATTTACCAGACTCAACCCGTAACACAACTAAGTCTTGAAAGCAAATGAGGTTGTTCATACTACATTTAGAGTTGCAGTAATACCAACATAAACTTTTTTTGTTGTGGAGTAAGTAGCATGTAATGAAACTAAACACAGAAAAAAATAGTCCTCAAAAGTATCATTGCACATTTTTTAGATATTGCGTATGGAATTCTGAAGTAACTTCTTATAAGTATTTTGGCCGTTAATCTGGACCATATGCTCTATCGTTCTGTTATTGGTATACTATAGCATAAATGTTTGCTTTGAATCTCAGAAGAATACAAAAAACTAAGTAATTTCTTTGACTCTAGAGATTTAAGCAGCCGTCCGGTATTTCTGTGTTATATAACTGATATTAATCATTTCATTCATATATGAGTTGCCTTTCTTTTTACAAAATTGGCAGTGGATGAATTAAATATCTTACCTATATTCGTATTTATGTTGAAGATATACTCAGTTCCAAAAGAAAGTGTGCAATTTTTAAGTTTAAATATTTCAAATAATTCCCCGACGTTTTTGTTTCATTTTTTCATACATTAACTCTCAGGTATAACTCAAAATCTAAAATGCACACCAATTTGTTTACGAACTGATTTAAATTTTGGTACCAAACATTATAAGTTTTCATGAAAATAACCCAGAAAAAATAACAGAAAACTAAGTGCACACTTTCTTTTGGAACTGAGTGTATATGAATGAGACTTTTATAAGGAATGACTATACTTGTAAAAGTGGCACTTGTAACGAATATCTAACATTTCAATTTATATAATATACTATAAGAAGATCCTTTGGTAGCATTAAACGCACTCAAACGAAACTGTTTATTTTGCAATTCACCTCTCACCCACAAGCATCGGATAAAGAGAAATTCTTTAATAAATGAGCTTCGCCATGAGAAAACCAACATAGTGGTTTTGCGACCAGCGTGGATCCGAACCAGCTTGCGCATCCGCGCAGTCTGGTCAGAATCCATGCTGTTCGTTAACAGTTTCTCTAATTCCAGTAAACTCTCTAATTCCAGTTGGCTTAGAAAGCAAACAGCATGGATCTTGACCGGACTGCGCGGATGCGCAGGCTGGTCTGGATCCATGCTGTTCGCAAAGCCACTATGTTGGTTTTCTCAAGGCGCGGCTCAAATGAATATTACTTGGACTCCATTAACTTACCTGTAATCTTATACGAATCAGTTCAATGTTGGATTATAGCATTCATTTCATTTACAAATGACGAAGCGATATAATAGATGGAACAAATTTGAACCTCATATTCATATTATTTCTCATCTGTAATTTATTCATTATCATCAATGAGCAAAATTGAAAAAGTTTTCGTTTAAGAAGAAAGAAACAAAAATATATGTAATCGATGAGTTTTTTTTTCTGCTGCAATTAAATGAGTTGAGAAATTAAAATTTTGTCGTAATGAGCGTTCAAAGGCTGCACAAAAGTTCAAAAGTTATTACTGTTTTAAATAATTCTATTTAATCACCTTAAAAGTAAAGCATTTCCACCTTCAACTGCGAAATCAAATAAATATCTTACAATATGCAGAAGATTAAATTATGATAAGCTTCAGAAGTGAAATACACAAACAATGACCTCCAGAGAGGTTTTAATGCCTGTTTGTTATGATATAATAACAGAAGGTGAAACCGTTTAGTAACGGTTATAGGCAAAACACCACATGGGAGCCTAAAGCAGTTATATTCGCACAACCTCACGTTTAGTCTTCACCATGTTCCAGAGTTACATGGAGAGAAAAAAAAAATTAAAAACACGTATTGTAACAAGATATGTAACCCACAAAAATGCTCATGTATACGTGAAAGAAAATGTACTTTATTGACTCTGCAGATGGCAAACCAACATGGAAACCAACATATATTACGATGAAACATAGCAGAAGACAAATATCAAGCAGCTCACTCCCAGTGAACTATGTCGTTTCATGGAGTTATCGCCCTGTTCCGTCAGTCACAGTTAGAGGAAATAGAAACAAATGCGTCCAATTAAAAAGGGATGAATACTAAACATGTTGTGCATCTCTAAATCGTCGGGTCATAACATTTTTTACAAGACTCTTTTTAATATTTCAGAATATATTTAGAACATTACTATGGAATGTACGAAGATGTAAAACTACATTTTATGTGGTAAAGGTCTTCTAAATAAAGTTCAATCTAGAAGCTACAGGATTCAGCTTGAGCAGCTTAAATATTGAATACATGGTATAGTTCCCTTATGCTCAGAAACATATGGTCCGAGAGCTCACGGACTTTTATTGCAACAATTGAGGCCAAAAGAAGTTTATATATTTTTGGAAACAATATTTCATATCCTCCATGAAAACCCATTTCTTAAGTGTCAAAGCCGTGCCTATCTATATTTTGTTCACTTATGTTTGTGATAGGGGAGGTAATACTCAGTTGTAAAACTATTAGGGGGTAGGGTAAAATTTACGTCTGCCGGTATTTTCACTGTTTAGTTACAGTAACAATTGCATTGTCAGTACATGTATATATGCCAAGCAATGACAGCAGTAAGAAATTCATCAAAATGGAATGAAGGGGGGACTTGATATTCAAGGTCAAAGGTCAAATTCATCTGAAAATCACAAAATTTGGCATATTTGAAACTTATTTTTATTCTCAGAAAATAGTTTGTTACCTTAAGCCACTCATCTTTATCTATTTAATGTGTATATATCAGTAAAACACAGAAATATAAATATCATTGCAAAAGGTCAAGGTCAGCCCTGATAATTTAAGGTCAAAAGTCATTTTCATGCGCAATTGTTAAAATTGTTACCATTAACTTTTCTAATCTGTTTAATATGTCTTCACATTATTAGTCGCTGAAGTAAATTGATTTTAATGATTGTATGTTAGGCAATGTCAGCAGTGAAAATGTAACCCCAAAACCACCAAGGATAAAGCTAATATCAGAGGTCAAAGGTCAAATTTGTGTGAAAAAAATGCATAAATAGCTTCCTTTTAGAAAAATAACCGAAACTTTTGTAATTGTAAACAATTGCTTGTGATTTAGTTTGATGTATATATGTCCCACAATGTCAGCAATAAAATATAGTCTGGAATGAGTCAAGTTCAAATGTGATATTAAGGGTCAAGGGTCATTTTCAAGTAAAGGAATAAAAAATAGCTCTTTAACTTTTCTCTTTTTTGATAATACCTTGTCGATATTAGTTAATGATATCTGTTCATTTTAATGTATAAATGTTTTGCAATGTCTGGTATGCACATACAATTTCGAAACATTCAAGGTTAACCATAATATCAAAGGTCAAAGGTCAAAAGATTGAGTAAAATGTTGCAATAATATCACCTGTTTTTAATAATTAATTATGGTTTAAAAGTATTTGTTTTGTCATGTTAGCAACATTTGTTTGTTTAACTATATATTTGTCAATCGATGTCATGAAATAGAAAATAAGTCAAGGTCAAACCTGGTTTAAAGGCCAGGGGTCATTTTTACATAAAAAATCAAAGTAGTAGTAATCTTACCCATTACTATGTTCAAAAAGAGTTTTTTCTTACAATTCACTGTTAGCAAATTATTTTAATGTATACATGTCAAGCAAGGGCAGCAATTTAGGTCTTAAAACTAAAATGAGTCAAATTCAAATGTAATATTGAAGGTCAACCATAATATCAAAGGTCAAAGGTCAAAAAGGGTGTAAAATGTTGCAATAGTATCACCTGTTTGTAATAATTATTATTGTTTAATAGTATTTGTTTTGTAATGTTTGTTACTGATCGTTGTTCATTTTACTGTATATATGTCAGGCGATGTTATCGAAGAGAAAATATGTCAAGGTCAACCCTGGTATTGAAGGTTAGGGGTCATTTTTGTACAAAAAAGCACAGAATGCAGCATACTTACTAATTATTTTGTTCAAACATAGCTTGTTATTAGTCATTGTTACCAATTTACTTTGATGTACACATGTCTAGCAATGTCAACAATGTAGGTCTTATCCCAATAGGTCAGAGGAAAACCTATTATTTAAGGTCAAAGGTCCAATTTGTTGAAAATTTTGCAAAACAGCATTTTTGCAATGATTTTTCTTTATTGTTTTAGGGTATTTTGTCCCTAGTAAAACTGATCATTATTCATCTTAAAATATTTAAAACAGACAATATCACTGTTGAAATGATAATGAAATATAAAAGGTTCAAGATGAAACCTGACATTAAAGGTCAAAGGTCATTTTCATGTAAAAATTCAATATACAGCATATTTATTCCTTTTTTCTTCGTTAAAATTTTACTTGTCATTTCTTTCATTGAACATATTTTTTGTTATAAATAATTATAAGGCAATATCAGCAATGCAGATCTAATTTCAAAAACAGTGGTTGATAAAGCTTAGATCAAAGGCTAAAGGTCAACTTTGTGTAAAAGATCGCAAAAATAGCATTTTTGCAATACTTTTCATTGTTTATAAATGATATCATCCGACATGAGTCCATAGATCAGCCCTGAAGTTAATGGCTAAAAGTAAATTTTTGGGTAAAAATTCAAAAGTTAGCACTGTTATCTTATTTCTTTGTTAAAATAATATCTTGTCTTTATAACTTGATGTTAATTCATTATAATGTTGACCTTTACTTACTTACTTACTTACTACGTTTAAGCTTCTCATGGCCGTTTTATATTTTAACGTCAGATGCAGCAATGGATTGTACTGTATTCTGCAGATCGCTGGCATCTCCCCACAGCTTGGTCTCAAATGAGATGTCTGTGGGCCAACTTTCTGGCGTGCTTCTTCCAAATAGGAACAGCTCTGCAGGATTTGGAATGGTGTTTGTTCCTCTAATCCACACCATTGACCTTTAGCTGTCTTTGCAGCACCCAGCTTCTTCATATGTTTTCTCAGGCCATAGTGTCCAGTGCACAGATGGAGGACAGTTGTTTGGATGTGCCTGATTAGCTTATGTAGACTGTCATGATGGAGCAGGTAGCCTCCATTTATGTTCTTCCGATCTGTTCTTCAGTAGATTCTGAGCATCTCTGTATGAAATTGGAGATTAGGGCTGTATTTGCTTAGTTGCTTCTTTTGCAAGTTTGTCTGCAGCTTCAAGCCCGGTTATGCTCACATGTGCAGAAATCCATTGAAATGCTACATTTATGCTCTCAGACAGGAGATTGATGTTTTTATCAGCTGTCTCATTAAGATGTCTGATGGACCTGCTGAGAGAGCCTGAAGAGTTGACTTGGAGTCTGTTAGGAAAACAATCTTCTGTCTCTTTTCTCCTCGCTGATACAGTTGGAGTGTGGCCGATGTGAGGGTTTGCATCTCGGCTCGGAAGTTGGAGCATCTCTTGCCGACTAGATTAGAGAGAGTGAAAGCAAAGCTGTCTTGATATTTGATGTAGGCACCACACTCAGCATTCTGAACTGCTTTTTTTCACTGATCCATTGGTATATGCTTGGATGCAAGAGTGTGCTGGATAGCAGTCATTGATAATTTCTAGCGTTAGAGATTGTTGGTGAGCCTGATGTTGTTTTCCATTTGCTTCTACTCCTGTCACCTCCAAACTGATCTTCGAAGCACAATGTCTAGGAACCCACTGATCGGGTACAAGCGGCCTTGCTTCTGCGTCCATTGCTGTTGTTTTCCCTTTTTGTAGTTCTTTAACGATATGACTGAGACTCTGTCGTTTCAGTCCGTACTTGGTTTTGCTCTCGAGTTTTGTATGGAGTGGATGTGATGGTAGTCTCTTTGCCTTCTCTGCCTGCACAGGGGCTTTTGTACTCTCGTCTTGTTTCTAATGGCTCAAAGTTAAATGTCTTTTCCATTTCTTTGTTAGAGTTGTCTTCATTGGTAAGAAAATTATCCATAGGCCTTAATTTCAAACCTTGTCCTGTTTACCTTTACCGGTTTATGAAGCTGTTACCCATGAGGTGGATGCGTACCATGTAGTTGGTCGAACGTTGTCTGTGTACGCTTGCCGTAGGATCTTTCCATTGGCTCCCCAACTTGTTCCAGCCAGTTTTTTATACTGTGAGTTCCTTGAAGACCCTCACCTTTGACTTTTAATCTCAGGTAAGACCTTGTCTAATTTTTCATGATTAAGAAAGAATGATATCATCTGTTATATATACCTTTAAACAAATAATCACTAGTTTTGAAAAATAAAACCTAAAAATTGAGGAAATATCATTGTAAAAATGCTGATTTTGCTTATTTCAGACAAATTTGACCCTTGACCTTTGATGATAGGTTTGGCTTTGACTTAAGACCTACATTGCTGCCCTTGTGTGACATGTATACATTGAAATAAATTGCTAATAGTGCATTGTAACAAGCTGATTTTGACCATAGTAACGAGTTATATTACTACTACTTTGATCTTTTATGTAAAAATGACCTCTGACCTTTAAACCAGGTTTGACCTTGACTTATTTTCTATTTCATGACATCGTCTGACAAATATACAGTAAATAATCATAGATCTGTTGCTAACATGACAAAACAGATACTTTTAAACAATAATGATTATTAGAAGCAGGTGATATTATTGCAACATTTTTCTCACTCTTTTGACCTTTGACCTTTGATATTATGGTTTACCTAAAATGTTTCGAAACTGTATGTGCATACCAGACATTTCCTAACATTTATACTTTAAAATGAACAGATATCATTGACTAATATCGACATGGTATTATCAACAAAGAGAAATAGTAAAGAGCTATTTTTTCATCCCTTTATTTTAAATGACCTTTGACCGTTAATGTCACATTTGAACTTGACTCATTCCAGACTATATTTTATTGCTGACATTGTGGGACAAAAATACATTAAACTAGATTTCAAGTAAGTACTAATAATTAGAAAGGTATCTGTTATTTTTCAAAAAGGAAGCTATTTATGCATTTTTTTCCACAAAAATTTGACCTTTGACCTCAGATATTAGCTTCACCCTTTGCGGTTTTGGGGTTACATTTTCACTGCTGACTTTGCCTAACATACAAATATTAAAATCAATTTACTTCAGCGACTAATAATGTGAAGATATATCGAACGGGTTAGAAAAAGCAAAGGTAACAGTTTTCACATTTTCGCATGGAAATGAATTTTGACCTTAAAATATCAGGGCTGACCTTGACTTTTTGCAATGATATTTGTATTTTTGATTTTTGCTAATATATACTCATTACATAGATAAAGATGAGTGTCTTAAGATAACAAACTATTCTCTAAGAATAAAAATAAATTTCAAATATGCCAAATTTTTGACTTTCAAATGAATCTGACCTTTGACCCTGAATATCAAGTTTGCCCTTCATTCGATTTTGATGACTTTCTTATTGCTGTCATTGTTTGACATATATACATTTACTGACAATCCAATTGTTACTGTAATTAAACAGTGAAAAAACTGGCAGACGTAAACTGTTCCCTACCCACTAATATTTTACAAGTGAACTTTACCTCCCCTATCACAAACATAAGTGAACAAAATATAGATAGGCACGGCTTTGACACTTAAGAAATGGGTTTTCATGGAGGATAAGAAATATTGTTTCCAAAAATGTATAAACTTCTTTTGGCCTCAATTGTTGCAATAAAAGTCAGTGAGCTCTCGGACCAATAGCTTGACCTTCAAGAGCTCATGTGAAACAAAACATTATGTACTTAGCATCTGAGCAGTTCTCTTCAAGCATACAAAATAAGTATGCTGGTGGTGGTACCTATTTGAGACCTGCCTCCCCTTCCACCAACACACATTTACGACCCACCGCTTTCTCTTCTTCCTCTTTTTACTATAAGTGATGGTTAGGTGTCCACAATATACCCGATTGAGCTTCGAACTTGTGTTTTTGTCATAGGCCATAGCGATGTATCAAAACAAATTATTCTTTCTTCAATAAGAACATCTAAAATTAACCAAAGTTCTGTATCATACTGACATTTAACATGACCGAAAACTTTACATGTCTTAATTTCAAACATTTTTCTCACTCAGTTTCACTTTCTTCATTGAAATGTACAGTCTTTGTATCCTAAAAAGTTTAAAATACCTGTTTATTGACTTATATACTAAATATATATACTCACAAAAAAAAAGATGTGGCAAACTTCTCCCAACATTAAAATCAATCATATTTAAGAAAATTAAACATCGTTCTTAAAAGGACCAGAAAGAATCAGAGTCGCAAATATTATACTTTTAATAGTTTACATTATCAATGAACTAGTTAAAAGACGTCACAGTATGTTTAAAATGTTCAGTACGTGTGTTTTGTTTACGTATTGCATTTTCAATAATATTATATGAACGGGATATACTTGTTTCGAATGGCTTTACCCTTTATTTTGCGATAGACTGGTAATTTGTAGATTTAAAAAATGGAATTTGACAATTTTCTACACGTTTTCAAGAATCGTGCAAACAAAGAATGTATAAGCTTGAAACGAAATTTCACATGGAATCAATCCAGCACCATCAAATGTTAAAACATTCATTGTTTCATATACTGTCATTTTCTGCATGGTCCGCAGCCAACCTGACAATGTGCCGTAAAGCAAATAAAAGTGGAATGTCTCTAACGGTGGTGGTATCCACTTCTTTTACATAATTAACGACTGGGAAAATATCATTTTCGTCTGGACCAAATGTATCATGAACTTTCTTGACCATTTCGTGCACGGCTCTACTCTGAAATATCATTTTCGGACTCCTTCGTACTTCAGCACAGATGGCATCAACATTCGTCAGTATGTATATTGGAAGAATGTCTGTAAGAAAAAAAAGTACCTTAACAAAGTTAATCTTCATGATTTTTAATCAACTTCCGCGCAAGGATATTGCGAAGCAAGCATCAATGTCACAGCTTTGATCATATGATGATGGCTAAAGTATGTGATCGTAAAATTGTGATACGCTTACTAATACCTTGTAAATTAAACTCTTAAATTACCAAGCGTGTTGCCATTTTACGATCACATACTTCAGCCATCGTCACGTGATTAAGACAGTGACAGGGATGTTTGCTTGACAAATTCTTCACTCAGCGTTTATAAAGCAACCCCTGAAAGTAACTGTTTAGGTGTTGCTGTAATCATATTGTTAATAACGTTGTCTGTATTCTCAATACTTTCAAACAAAATAATGTTTACGTTTTATACGGCGCGCTTTACAACACCTAGAAAATAAGTAAATTTGAGGGGGGGGGGGGGTTGTATATTATTTTTCTTTTCTTTTTCGTATTCATTCAATGAAAAAGATGTTAATTCTTGTGGTACACATTTTACAATTTTGAAAATATTTAGGCTATTATGTTTGCATAAACTAAGACAAATCTTTAAGACATTGTATTACAGATTTTACGTACAAGCAAGAAGTTGTCAAAGTTTGACAGTTACTATCAAGCTCTGTTTTACTCTGATCGATTGTTTATTAACTAATTTGTACAGAGGTGCTGTGCCCTTTTCACAGTTATATAGGTCATCATGTGTAACATGAAGAAATTTATTACCATATTCTTTGAGAACTTCTGAAATCTCCTTCACCTTTTCTCTAATTGCTGACATTTTATTTTCATCCGATGGTATATCCTTCATTGCATCAGCAGCAACCACAATGACAGCTACCTGTATTTTTTCATTTTCTTTTGGTTCCACATTTGTATAATCAGTGTTAGGTTCACTTTCTGTCGTATCCTTTTTACGGAACTGAAAATTCGCATGATGAAAATAAATATACTATTACGATATACGAGGATTGTTCAAATATGAATGCATCTAAGCACATAAAAATGTATCCTTATTAGATTTCAATGAAAATTTTATTTGGTCCCCCTCGAAGTATTCACCTCCAACAGATATGCAAAGTTTCAGTGTTCTAATCCAATCCTTGAAGGCATTTTCATAGTCTTTTCTATGTATACTATGTAGACACTGGAATATTGCAGAACCGAGGTGTTTGCGCTGCATAAATTTTCGACCAGAAAGTATTTTTTGAGCCTTGGGAACAAAAAGAAGTCTCACGGGGCAAGGTCAGGCGGATAAGTAGGGTGAGGGAGCCTTGTGCGATGACGTATTGTCATGTAACAATCTGACGTTTTGAAATATTTCTTCAGTTTTCGAAGAACTTTAGTCTTGTAAAACTTCGCATTTACGGATTTGCTTTAGGTACAGCAACCTAAATGGAAGGACCCTGAGTTGTGAAGAATATGGCATACATTACCTTCTTGACACTCATGGTCCGCTTTGCAATGCATGGTCTTTTGCCAGACTTTGTTGCCCATATTTTGTTCTGAATCTTTCGTTTGGGCTCAAAAAAGTGAACCCATGTCTCGTCACAAGTGACGACATTTGCGAAAAACCGAGCATTATAATTTGGAAACTATTTAAGCAACAATTTTGCGCATTGCACGCGTGCCTTTTTCTGCTAATCTGTCAACAGATGGGAATCCATCTAGCACAGATCTTTCTCATTTTCAAAATACGTTTCAGAATTGTATGAGTTGCTTCTTATGAGATGTCAACCATACTAACTATTTGCCCAGCGGTGTATCTTGCATCAGTAGCAACTATTTCTTTCACTCTAGCAACCATCTTGGCAGATGTTGCTGTTTTCGGCCGACGGCCGTGTGGTGCATCTTCTGCTGAAGCTAACCCACATTTGAATTTCTTAAAGGCAAAGAAAATCTCCTATATAAGTGACCCCCACCAAATACCAGACTTTTTAATCCCCAATATACAAGATCCTGTCTGGTCCAGTCTGATAAGGGTCCATAAAACCCCTGTAGACTTGACATGTAGCCTAATTATTGTCAGAGAATCATAAATTTTATTGCCTACAGGTAAATTGGTTATTTCCTGTGTTTTGCATTTTATTAATTGAAATGCTGTTTGTTTTTTTTTTTAGTCTTGTTTTTCAGAATGTACACAAAAATTATTTTAATTGATAAGATACTAATTTTGATTGCTCAGTCATGTTGAGTAATACCCTGGCCAATTAAATTATAACTCTTATAGCAAAACAATTCTCACTATAAAATAATTATTCAAAACTTAATAAGAGAAATTACAAGTTTGTTTATTCAATGATTATGATCTTTTTATCAAAAGTAACAAAATAAAAACGAAAAAAAATATTATAATTGCTGGATTTTATTAGAAATTAAAGAAGTGTTCAGTTGCATTTTTAATAGATAAAGAAGGCATATAGACAGAAGGATGTTATATATTAAAAATGCTTAATTCCTCTTGTGTTGTCTAAATAATGTTAACGTTCTTTTATGTATAATAAAATCCAGCAATAAAGATATATCATTGTTCAAAATACACAATAATTCATTACTTCTAAAAGCTATGTGCCTGAATGCATTTTTTATATTTTTGATAATAAAAAACAGCAATGTTAAAAAACTTACTTTATTAAAAATATGATAAAAACACTGTTGTATCTTTAATATCACTTTTCTTATTTAGCCCTAATTCAATCAAGCTTTCTAAACTCGTTATAAAGGTGAGAACTGATTTGCTATAAAGGTGAGAAATATCACCTGCAATTTATTTACTGCACAGTAGCTATACAGTAGCTTATTATGATAAACAGAAGCAAGTCTACCAATGGTCCCGACTTGTGTATTGGCCCTTATCGCCAATACGCTGACCTTATCATCTCCATAGGCCACATACCAGGCATACCAGAATCAGTGTCTTTAAACCAACGAATAACTGTCGAAAAAGACATTTCATTATGCCCATAAACAGAACATATTTCATCAAAAATGTCTTTGCACCCTATGCCAAGAATATAACTATTCTTAATATAGGACCGTATTTCAACGGCGTACGCTGACCTTCTTCCAACCATTTTTGTATTAGTATACACGAGTAAGCAATGTTTAGCGAGCGATAGACACAGATAAAGTGAACGGATTTTAATGAGTGTGAAATCAATGTAAAGCTCACATGTTTATCTACCCAATAATCTTAATTTCCTCGTGATTTTCGCGTTACTGAGCGAGATAACGTTCTATATGCATTCATATTTGAACAATCCTCGTATATTGTCTGATGTCGTTTAGAGCATTAAATCAAATTAAGAAAAATCAATGCTATAAGAGCATATGTATACCTAATAAATGCAAACATGCACCCCTTGAACTATGATATTTTCGTTATTTCTACATTATTATTTGCCTTGGCTTTATTTTTGACACTTTTTGAGACCAAAGCCGCCAAAACAATAACCTTACTAGAATATTTTCAGATAGCATATGAAGATTCAAAGACAATTGTAGCAATAATTAATAGCAATAATCTAAATTAAGATAAAGGATCAAACTTCTTACGAAATTATTCTTGAAATTATTTTACCTATATCAAGGAACAATGTTTATTCTAAAGAAAATTAGATGAAAAAAAATCATAATTAATTATTTGTAGAATCTTCCGTTAACTTTTTTACATGCTTGTTTATTTCACAACTTCAAAAACTTTCTTACATACGAATATAAATGTATCTAGTTTGGAAACATCTGGAAGGTCCTATATCCTTTAAAAATATCCTGAAACCGGGTGTGTGTTATTTATGGAAAAAATATTGATTGTTCTTTGTATATTGAGTCAAACCTAGACTAAATATAGAATGAGAAAAATTAATATCTAATTACAGCAAATATTTCATTAATTTTTGGATGATGCTGGTGTAGAAGCAATTCAGATGCAATATAAAATTCTAATGTGATGACTACAAAATGGATAATGTGTTAGACATTAAGTGTTCTGTAATATTTACACCCATTGCTTTTGACCTTTGAATGGCCATTTGCTTAAAGATCAATTTCCCATTACTACTTTGTGTTCAACTTACAAAAGAAGATCATCCTTTTCTTGTAATTCAATCTTGATGGTTTTCAGAATAAAACGTGGTCCTATCCAGATGCCACCATCTGCCCTGGTTGACTTTCAACCAAAATAATTTGCTTAAACTATGTGGCAGCGAATTCTCAAATATAAAATGCAAAGCTTTAACAGTTTCTTTAGCAGTAAGGTTACACAGAAAAAGAATAAATATACAACCGAATATCCATGTTTCAGTTTCCCTTCGAGAATAGATTTGATTTCTTCTTCGGATATGAACTTCTTAACATTGATTCCCATTGTGTCGAACAACCGTATGTTTAAGTCTTTTGCTGTAAGTTTTAGCATCTGAAATATGTTTTAATGATGTAATCTGCAACAACACATTTTTTTATCTGCTTATCATCAAATGGAATATACATTTGTATTACCATATGCACTCTAATATTTGGTAAGGAATTTTGTATAGAAATCTTTAATAAATCCTAACGAAACATAGAAAAAAACATCAACAGAACTTCATTTGAAATCTAAGAGCAAGAGAAAAGCTTAACATTAATGACTGCTAAAATGGTCACCTTGTTATAAACACAATGTTTAAAAATCAGAATAAACAAAAAATAAAGTATCGCGTAAAGTATTATCTGAGACATATAAACTGGACTGGTTTGTCAAAATTATTTAAATTAATTAGATATACATGGACCTGTAATTATTCTTCAAACTTATCCTCTCTCAAAATGTGTATTCTGCTTTTTAAATAAAATGATTAAAAGTTTCTCTTCAGATATAAAGCAAAAAGTAGCTGAGCTAGAAAAAAACTGCTTTGCTAAGAATAAAAGTCTACGTCATTGTATTCAAATGCAGAAAAATAAAAAAATTGCCTTTCCAGAATGTAAAGCAACATAATTCAATGTAACTTGCTGCATCGTCATAGCATTCAAACAGGCCTAGATACTTTTCGAATGGACTGGCATAGTGAAGAAGTTCTCGTTTAAGTGGTTTTTTCTTAAGAACCATGTCTAGGAAAATATGCCGTCACAGCCAAGAACGCAACAAAAAAGCTAATACCAGATTTTGTTAGAGTCACCTGATAAGAGATAAGGACATATGCAATGTCCTTTACGGCTGGCTATATACCAATAAAAGAAATTGTTCTTTTAACTTTTAATTTAGCTAATTCAAAATTATTTTGATACAGTTTTTAAATTTTTACTCCGTCGTAGACCGAATTTCCACAAGATCTCCATACATTTTATTCAAGAAAACGAAAAGAAAAGTGGTGTTAAATAATACGCAAAGACATGAAAGTCAGTTGATGTCAGGGACCCTATTTTACCGCATTTCAGAAAGCGGTCCACAGAATCAACACTTTACTATCGTTTTCAAGCAAAAAACTCGATAACATGTGAATAATTGCATGAAAAGTGTTTTATTTTATGTAAAAAAAATTATTCCACGAGTAAAATAATGCCCATTTGGCCCCCGGCTTAAGCGCAAATGAAAAATTAGGAACTTTTTATCAGGGACTTCTTTGGACATCACCACGGAAGCACATTTTTACAGAATCACTGCTATATATCCTTACACCCTATAGCGCAGACATAAATTAGTTAAGTTTTACAGTGTAAAACCAAAATGCAGTAGATATACCGAAGGCTCCCCAAAACCAAATAAGTACATTCAGTGCATTTTGTCAGTTTCTCACTAAACAGTCACATCAAAAATAGGAACCGTTTGCCTGATGCAAGAATGACTTTAGCAAATATATTTAGCAGAAACAATAAATAGATATGTTTGTTTGTTTTGTGTTTAACGCCGTTTTTCAACAGATATGTGCAAGTACTCCCAGTTACCTTTGTTGTAAAACTGTCGCCATCAGAGACACTAGTAGTTGTCTTCTTTGATAGTCGTCCTTTCATGCAGCTAAGAAGGGAATTTATGAAAGACGATTTCCCTGCTCCTGCTGGCCCGAGAACAATAACATTAGCTTTCTTCATACCTCTGTTGAACTTGATGTCTGTAATATCTTTACGTAGTTTTTCGGCGAGCTTTATTAAATCATAATGATTAATGTAATGATTCAAGAGACAAGGCAGTCTGTTTTTAATTCAGTCATTTCTTTACGACACCCAACCTTATATATGTCAATCTAAATATTATATAAGGTTATATTGTTTTAAAACTTATTTTAAAAGTTTGTTTTGAAACAAAGGTATTGATTCCCAAACAGCTTCTTTTAGATGGACGAGAGCCCATGAAGCAGTCTCCGGATTTAGTTTGCAAATCCGGAATTTTCGCAAACTCATCTACCATTCATCCTTGACTTTTATTGATTTTTGACATATAACAATAGTTCGGGGTTCAATGAGAAATAATTGACCGCTTCCTTTCAAGAAGCTCAAAGAATGAATTTTTGGGACGAATTCAAAGTTGGTCCTCCTAAGGAGTATTGTTTTCTCTCGCGGGGTTTTTGCTATAATATGGGAGGTCCCAATGGGGGCTTTCTCCCACTTTAAGCATTGCGGGAGAAATTCCCCATTGTGTTTTGACAAAATTTCTGAAATTCATTGTTGATCGCTGGTAAGTATTCCTTAGTCTTTTATATTGTGTTGTTTCTATATGAAACCTGAAAAAAAAAAACGTTTTGAAAATCTCCCGCTGGAGGTATCCTCCCACATGTGGTACTGGCGAATTCCCACGGTGTAGTTCACCTTCGGGAAATTTTCTCCTGTTTTGAAAATGGGATTATTCTCCCATTTTTATTGCAGGATTTATTCTTACTATCGTATATAGAAGTTATTCGCGGTAGTTTACCTAACATTTTTTTTAACCAGAACAGACTTTCTTAAAATAATAATAATAATAATAATAATAATAATAGTAAATTCATTCATTCATTCTTCTTCTTCCTCTTCTTCTTCTTATTATATTATTATTATATAATAGTAATAGCAATAACATAAAAATCATTCAATATAAATACTTATTTTTGTGTAAAGTTGTTTATCCTTATATGAGATCTTACCTCAATTAAATGTATGTTATTTAGCTGTCTTTTATGAATTAGCCTGCGGGCGCATTATACAGCTACTGTAACAGTAGGAAATCACCAGTAACTTTTTTCTTGTTTTCTGTATGGTCAAAATTTTTTGTTGTTTTCAAAGCATTATATATATTTAGACACAGAAACAGTACTTAAAAAAACAAAACCAAAAAAAAAAACAAAAAAAAAAAAAACAGGGGCATAAATAAGAACTTATCTATTTGTTTGATAAAAACGAACATCATTCGCACAATGAAATATTGATTATCAAACATTTTGACCGTCCTAATAATGACTGCAACAAAGTACCATTGTTCTCATAATAATTTTGACGTTATAATACGAAGCCGAGAACCAGTCCTCGTTATTACGACAGAGGTCGCCGTATAATAATCATAGATCCCTCTCTGGTGCAACGTCCATTTTCACCTATTGAAAAAAAACACAGCGGCGAAGTGTTCGAACTTGCGCAATATGACATTTTTGACCATGTCTGAAAGGGTTTAAACCTGGCTCAAACCCCTATGACCATGATATATACAAGTATCATACATGGTCTTGTAGGCACAGGTCCTAGCTAAAGATTGAGACCCTGTTCGGGTACTTAGTGTAGCCCGAGGGGTCAGGGAAAGTCGTACAAGGTAACAAGGTAGTGTTCGAACTTAGAAAATCTGCCTTTTTTGACTACGTCAAAAAGACTTTCAATTATCTTCGACACTGTATCACCAAAACATATACCCGTATCAAACACTGATGTGTAGTTATGGATCCTAGCTAAGGACTGACACCATATTCGAGTACACTGGATAGCCCTAGGGGTCAAGGTGGGTCGTATAAGAACACTATTTGGTCTTCTAACTTCGTATTTGACCATGTTTAGAAGGTTATCGACCAGGTTCGAGCCCCCATGCCAAAGAAATATACAAATGTTATACATAATCAAATAGTTATGAGTCCTGGCTATCGAATGAGACAAAGTTTGGGTCAAGGCAGGCCATTTAAGGTCACCGGGTAGTGTTTAAATTTAGGAAATATGTCAATTGTTACAATGTCTGAAAGGCTTTAAACACGGTTCGAATCCCTATGTACATGATATATACATGTATCATACATGGTCGTGTAGGTATGTATGGTCGAATAAGGACACCGGTTTTGTCTTCTAACTTCGTATTTTGAACACGACTAAGAGATTTTCGACCGGATTCGAGCCTTTATGCCGAGAAAATATACATATATTCTACATGGTTGTATAGGTGTAAGTCCTGGCTATTGATTGAGACCATGCTTTAGTACCGAGGATAACTCTAGAGGCCAGGGCATGTCATATATGACTACAAGGTATGCCTACAACGTAGAAAATACGGCTTTGTACAATGTCTGGAAGGCTTTGGACCCAGCTGAATCCCGTTTGGCCAAAACATGTATCAGTTTTATGCATCGTCGACCAGGTATGGGTCCTGGCTACAAAGTAACACGATGTTCGAGTACCTGAGGTGTCAGGAGGTAATGAAGATATGACGCTTCCGACAAGGTCCATCCCTCAATTTAATATATGAAGTATGCATATCTTCACGAAATATAAATATATACAAATTACATATCTTTCTAGACAATGTTTAGATTTAATTTATAAAAGTATTTCATTACAATATCTAGTGTTTGGAACATTTTGTAATAATTTGAGGTTGATGAAAAACACGGATTTTTTTTCCGTGCTGAAATATACGGAAATACAGCTTTTATCCTAAATTACGGTCAGACGGACGAACAGAATTTTTGACAACCTTTCCGATATTATATTTTTATAAAAATAAGTGTTAAGTTTTTATTTGCAGTTTTTGACGCAAAATAATAGTTTATGTGAGCACGTATTCCTTATTTTGCGGCTAAACCCTCTAGAGACCGGTCTGATCCAGACAGGGGGTTCTGAATATCTTTTATTGTGTAGTATTAAATAATACACAATATCCAGCAAAAAAATGTCAAACCCAACGAGAAAAATACAGTTTTTTACACTTTAATTTCGATTTCAAAAATTGGATATCAGGGACATATCCGACACCTGGACCCTAGGGGTGAGAGGAAAAATGTTCGAATCTGACCTTAATCTTTTGCATATCGACTGTGTAACCCCTGTGGGACTTTGCCTGGGTGTCCCATTTTTTAAGCCCTCTAGAAATAAATACATGGTTTTATTTGGTAGACTAAGAACTGAAAAATGAGATGGTGAAAAGTGAAAATATAAAGGAAGTGCATTATTCTGGGAACTTGGAATTTTCCTCATTTTAGGGGTTGATTTCTTTTAGGTCAGGGTTAGGGGTCGGATTAAGGCCGTTTGTTAGATCTACTTGGGTACTAACCAGGCCATCGGAAAATCCCGACCGGTTTCACTTTCTAAGTCGAAAAAAGATGACTTCAGCTTTGACCCATTTGAGCTTTGACTGTTTCTTTAGTTACTACCATTTATTTTGATACCGTGGTCATCACTTAAATATTCAGAATTACCTAAGCTTTATCTTTTAATGGAACGGTTGTAGGCGGACTTATTTTCTTAGTATAAAATATTGTCGACACCGGTACGGGGAGAGTTATTATTTTTTACTGCTTTACCAGTTATTCCCCTTTACTTAAAAGAGCCCATTTTAACGCAAAGAAATGAATTTAGCTTGACAACATACATTTGAAATGACTAAAATGTCATTCATATGACCAAATCAAAATAAAATTGAATATAAGAATAAGAAGTTCTTAACATGACAAAGTTAGCAAAATAAATTCTTAATAATAATTAAAACAATTGCATATAAAGTCCTTTAAGTTAGTTTTGACTCAACTGTTTTCCATATTGTTGGCATAGTTAGCAAATTGAATACTTAATCATTATTAAGATTCTGCATATGAATTCTTATGACTGAATTATAAAAAATCATTTTAATTTTCATTGGTATCAACATTAAAAGTAGTGTTATAAATAAGTAAGTAAGTAAATTGTTTATTAACGTAAATTGTGCATTGTAATATCAATCATACAGTATTTTATACAGTAAATAAAGCATCCGGCCACTTGGGCCTATAAGTCTTCCATGTTGATAAATCATGTCATTATACCATGTTTAGATGCAACGCTTTATTGATCATAATCATATATACATTATATTTACAGGATATCAAAAAAGTTATAAGTTTGTGTAAATTGCGTTTCTTCGTTTTACAAATGCTTGTACTAGATAAATAGTTATAATAAAAAAAACACATGTTTACATATAAGTAGAAATAATGTGTTTCTAAAAAGCAACATGGGAAATGAATTAGCATATTGAAATTTCAACTACTATAATGTGTGAAGTGGCGGATATCCCCTTCCATAGAATATACATGTGCCAATTGTTGGACATTCTAAAGCATGACATTATTTGAATATCAGATATATCGCCTATGATTTGCCCCTTTGCTGATGAAATACCTTCTTTCATTTATTGGATATTTAATCAGAACAGAACAGAACAGAACATTTTATATAGGATTTAAACATTACAGTTTCTCATCCATAAACATAATAACTAGTGTCAGCATTTAGAACTCTCTGTAAACGGCATGGTTACTGTCAATGAAATTACATGTATTGTGTTATCCGATTTTGGACTGACCTGTTTATCATACAAACTTTTGGCAACCATTGTCATAGACTGTCAAAAAGAGGAATTAAACTTGTGTCCATACATAGGCATTATGTGGATTAAAATTATTACTCTGTTACTCTGCGGATTCTGAACTAAATGCACCGTGATTGATACATAGACATTTTTTTTTTTGGACAAAATATTGGTAAATCGGCTAATAGATCGATATCGAAGTTAGATTTTGCTGTAACCCGAAAGCAGCATGATACAAAAAGTACAATAATTTATAAAATTTATAAAAATTGTTTAACCTTGAGTTATTTCAACTTAGGAAATTCTATACGTCTGATAAAACGGAAGTAATGGCGTGGGCTAGGCGTATCGATTCTCCTTTTCGTTTGCCTAATTTTCTTAAAACAAGCTATGGGTTTGGAAACTTAAGATTTCCTCAATTTGAGCAAAATAAGATCAATCACCTTAATGTAAATTCTGTATGTTTTGTGCAAACTTTACATGTATCAAAAGGATACAGGTGTTATAAATATGTACATGATATTTTAAATTAATTGTTGAGAATATTATTTGCAATTGTGAAATAATAGACGAATCTAGTATATGTAGTTATTTATATCTGTGCTTTATTTGATAATTGACAACTTTTTGGCACCTTTGACAGTGTCTTGGATACCTTAACATCATTAACCTCGTTTCGCGCAGTAACTGACATAACAGAAAATTTTGAGGACGCATTCTTTTCAGATATATCCTGAATAAGAGCTTGGAATTGTTTTGTCATACTACAGAGCAAATCACTTCAAAAACTAGATATCTCAGATATATTTAATCGAGTTACTTCCTCTAGGTAAATCCAGACGTTAAACAAGAGCGCCGCCAAGCGGGGCAATATACGCCCGAAGGATTACATCATAGGATGGGAGCAAAATTTTAAGAACTTGACTGTTGTAGCCCAAAGGACTGGAACAACAAAAGGAAAACTTCAAAAAACAAATCCACAAAAAAATATTCAAGGCCTACAAAAAAATCCTTATCAGGTACAGGTATGTGAAAAAAGACCTAAAAATTGGAAGTACCATCCATGTTGTACCACAGAAAAGTGGTCTTGGTTTTTCCCTACGGCCAATAATAAAAAAAGTTTCAAAATAAGCTATTTATAGTAACATAAAAGGGAAGTAATTCAAAAAAAATAAAATTGTAAGTACAAAAAAGAGATCTGCCAAATAAAAACAAGAGCACTGCAATGCAGAGCAATATACACAAAGCAAAGTCATATATGACCTTTGACCCTTAAGTGTGACCTTGACCTTGAAGCGAGTCATCCGGAACATGCACTCCGCACATCGTCTCAGTGTGGTGAACATTTCTGCCAAGTTTCTTTGAAATCCTTGGAGCAGTTCAAGAGTTACAGAGCGGACACAAAACAAACTGATATGACTTTTGACCCCAAAGTGTGACCTTGACCTTGAAGCGAGTCATCTGGAACATGCGCTCTGCACGTCGTCTTGGTGTGGTGAACATTTGTGTCAAGTTTCTTTGAAATCCTTCAAGGGGATCAAGAGTTACAGAGCGGACACGAAACAAACTGATATGACCTTTGACTCCTAAGTGTGACCTTGACCTTGAAGCGAGTCATCCGGAACATGCACTCTGCACGTCGTCTTGGTGTGGTGAACATTTGTGTCAAGTTTCTTTGAAATCCTTCAAGGGGTTCAAGAGTTACAGAGCGGACACGAAACAAACTGATATGACCTTTGACTCCTAAGTTTGACCTTGACCTTGAAGCGAGCCAACCAAAACATGCGCTCTGCACGTCTTCTCAGTGTGGTGAACATTTGTGTCAAGTTTCCTTGAAATCCTTCAAGGGGTTCAAGAGTTACAGAGCGGACACGAAATTGCTAACGGACAGACACAAAATTGCTAACGGACAGACGGACACCAGCGTCATAACATAATACGTCCCTTCGGGCGTATAAAAACGTCGACTTTTAAATATACAAATGTGCATGTGCAAATTCTATGGAAATCCTTGAGACCTCAGAAGCTTAGTTTTGCCAAAGAAGTATATATCTTATTTATCTATTTTTATAGCTCTTTTGTTGTGCCCACACAACCACTGTAATGTGTATTTGAAAGTTTTTTATCTGTACTGTAAGGCTGTACAAGTTCCTCCTCCGGCTACATTCATGAACTGCATTTAACAATGTAAGCATGATGCTGATGTAGCGAAGTCACGACATGATATAACCCAGAAGCGATACTATGATGCCACGATGATGATAAAGCGGTCTTGTGACAGTACATATCACTTCGCGCCTCCATCATGATAGGTCCATTCCACCACATCATAATGGATTAACTACGGAGGATTATGGCAATTTCTTTTTTTTTTACGCAGAAATACACAGGCAGCTGAATATACGACAGCGTTAGAGCATCAGGTGTACGCAGCATTTCGATGACTCGGTAGTGATTTCTTGCACACCTGACTAGAATAAACGCGAAAACGTTTCTTTTATATTAATTAATAAGAACTATGAAGAATACATGCACGTTTGGTAGATTATTATGGAAAGAGTGACCAGAAAAGCGCCTTCAGATTTTTCTGCGAAAATGCTTGTATGAAACTTTAGTCTGTGTTCAGACCCTGTGTTTTGGTCACAGAAGATAATCCCTGAGGTTACCCAGTTTTTTTATAGTTATGTCCTTTTTCTTTTCAAAATTCTGGATAATCAGAGCCAAGATTGATGAAGTCAGAATATTTAACAGAATTATCATTAACAAAAATGATTAATTAGCCGGAAGCCAGACTAGCATGAAACTTTAATGCTTCCTTTTTCCTGCAAAAAAGTAATTCGGTCAAAAATTGCGTCCGTGACGTAGTTCGAAAATAGTCCCTAATAATACATGTAGATCCTATATTTCAAATTCTAGCGCTTTGTGCGTACACAAGGAGCAAATGGACATTATTTCATATTTATTTATTTGTTTGGGTTTTACGGCGCACCAACACAGTATAGGTTATATGGCGCAAAACAGGACTACAAATTTTGGTTCCACATCTTATTTACATCGACATAAAAACATGAGGTATGGAATCAAAATTTGCATACCTGCTGGAATAACAGAGTTACTGCAAAACCAAGTGTTAAGATCCTATTAGTCGCCTCTTACGATCATGCAAGGGTAAGGCAGTGGTTCCAATTCTTTTCATACACAGATCGTCCCAGAACCACATGGGGCGGACATTATTTCACTCAAGGAATGTATTGTATATAAAATGAGACACTTTTCATGCTTATTTTTGCATGCGTTTGAATTGTTTATTTCAAAACGAAAGTAGGGTGTTTATTCTGAGGGCAGCTTTCTAAAAAGTGGCAATATGAGGGTACCTTACTTCTTCACTGCATACTTTTCAATACCCCTTTTTCTTTTAGTTTTCGTGCAGCAAATGCTTTAATGTTTTGTTATGAAAATAAGTCTATCTAGAAACTGTATCAAATTGGATCTGAAGTAGCTGAATCTTATATGAAACAAAGGGCAATTGTTTTAACTGGTACATACCCTGCAATGATTCTGAGCTATAAATTCAAGCACAGCAATTTGATTTAATCCTATTCTGTTATGTTTCAATTTCAGTGGTTGCATATTTTTGATAAAATCAGATAACAGTATTTATAGTTTGGTTTATTACCACTTTCACGATGTAACAATATCCCTAATACACACGGTATATGTATTTGGACGTCCAACACATTTTTGAACTAGAACGTGTCACTAGGACACAGGGTGTGACCCCCACTGGTACATTTGTCACAAAAAAGGGGCAATAATTCAAATGTTTGCAGTCTTAATGGGGTATAGCCTCAACAAACATTTTATGAAAAGGATTCTTTATTCTAGGCCATATACTTTTTGAGCTATGAGCATCACAAACAAAAATTCCATTATTTTGGCTATTTCAATGGTCATAAATCTGTAATAAGCGCTAAGATTCTCAAGAAGAATGCCAAGAGTGCAAGGTCACATCATGATAAAGACTCAAGCAAGGTTTCATTAATTAACATCAAATACTTTTTAGCTAGGCACATAATTACATGTAGGTGAAAATGTGCATTATTTACTATTTCAGGGGTCATAACTTTAAAAATAGGGGGTGGAGCCAGCCAAAATATAGGTGTGCAAGTTTATTTCATGATAAAGACTTATGTAAGTTTTCAACCATTTATATTATATACTTTATGAGCTAAATGCGTCACAAGGTGAAAATGTACATTTTTTACTATTTCAGGGGCCATAACTCTAAAAATAGGGGGCGGACCCAAATGAAAAATAGGAGGTGCGCAAGTTCATATCATGATCAAGACTCATGCAAGGTTTCATGAATCTATTTCAAATACTTTTGGAGCTAGGCGTGTCACAGTGTGGAAATGTGCATTTTGACTATTTTAGGGGCCATAACTCTAAAAATAGGGTGTGGACACAAATGATACATAGGAGGTGCGCAAGTTCATATCATGATTAAGACTCATGCAAGGTTTCATGAATCTATATCAAATACGTTTTGAGCTAGGCGTGTCACAGTGTGAAAATGTGCATTTTTGACTATTTCAGAGGCCATAACTCTGAAGAAAAGGGGCGGAGCCAGACGAACAATAGGAGGTGCACAAGTTCATATCATGATAAAGACTCCTGCAAGGTTTCATCAATTTATATCAAATGCTTTTTGAGCTAGGTGCGTCACGAACTTCGGACGGAAGGACGGACGCAAGCACGGACAAGACCAAATCTATATGCCCCAACCACTCATGGGGGCCACAACAATCTCGCCAGATATACATACGTCTTTGGCATCACAGAACAGGACTTCAGACGATATTCAGCTTTTCGCGGAAGTAAAGAAAATGAAAGAACATAGGTTTAAACGCGAAAACGAAAGTCGAATTGATTACGCGCAGGTGTTACCCTGTCTAAATGCCTGAGCATGGACTTCTTTTTTATTTGCTAACAGCAAGTCAATGTTCAGCTTTTTTCTTACGGTTTGATAATACCTGGGCTTTAGCGCGACATGTCAGCACTTCATCTTCGAAAAAGCTGTTTGTATTCGGAAATAACACAAATCCAGTCGGGGTCCTTAAAGGAGGAATGGTATATTGGGATTTTTTGAACTTAATCAAATCGTTCAAAAGATCTTTTCTGATGTTGTCTAAAAGTGTCAGTATATACTTTATTTTATAATTTGAGAGCTGCATAACTAGATATTTCAGAAATATATTCAAAATAAGTGTAGATTCTATTGAAGCGTTAAATGGCCATTAGACGCTAATATGTTTTATTTTAATGCGGGTGCTGAAAAGATATAAGACAGCCTGGAATATACCCAAATAATGATATATTCATACGCACAAGACGATGGACCACTTTATTTTCTTACAATACTACTGAATATTACTTTCACTGGAACGGAATGTATGAATTGTTAGTATGATAAATAAAGGCCAAGGTTGCAGAATGAAAAGTAGACGACTGCTTTTTCACTCGACTAGAATCCACTTTTCCATACTCAAAAGTCGAGTTAAACATTCTACACAGATTCGAGAAGTAAGAGCTACAATGAACAACAGTAAATGATTTTTAGTGTGCACTGCTGGACGATTAAGGTTGCATAAAACAAAATCTGTGTGCTGTTTATGCTCATGGCGTGTACATAATACACATTGAAGGATCAAACTCTGCTGCAGAGTAAATTAAACATAGAAAAGCCACAGTGAAAAGCGCCGTCGGATATCGTCTGCATTTAGCAAACGTCTTTCATTTAAGAGTTTGTCAGTTTGTTTAATATTTTTACAGTACCTGAACTGAAAAGTAGTGCACTGAATCAAATTTCACATTTAATAAAGGAGACACTTAGGTGTGTTGCCATGTAATTGAACTAAATACAACTGGTGACAAGTATTGTATGACCAAACAGTAAAAGATATTGTACAGAAAAAAAATCCTTAATGGAATTGATAAAAGGGTTTCCTGAGCATAAAATTTTGTCACTAGCACAGCAAATAGCCAGTAATAAGATATTTTTGCTCAGGTATTATACTACTACTAATGTAGTAGTGCATCCACTCACGATTTAAAGATAAGTAGCACAACATTATCGTAAGAATGCACTGACCTCATTTTATGTGATCCCGACAAACATGAAGTGTAAGATTTTTTATGTGCCTGTTTAGCCCTAGAATGTCTACTCTGATCTTTAAGTGAGTGTTTTTTTTTGGACAAATAGAGATGAAAATGCTTAGAAATAAGGACTTGCTTAAATTAGGATGTGGTTTATATCAGAAAAAAATCTTTTACCAACTATATCAATACTGAAACGTGCAAATTCCATCATTTGTTCATTTTTTCTAAGAAGATATTCATACTCTGGCTATGTATTGACAATATAAATAGACAGTATTTGACCTTTTTATTATTTGATTGAATAGATTATTGTTTGAATAACTCATCTAAGTAACTATTTTCTTTTAGTCAAAATGATGCATGCAGATAAAAATCACTCAATGTTCCTGTGTCCAAAAACATATTCAAGGAACATTTCTTGCTTGTGCTGTCATGTACTTATGGATATTTTTTTCCAGCTAATGTATTTTATGGAGTAGATATACACTGCGAAGCTATTTCTACCAACGGTGGCCTCGGTGATGTATGACCATTTTGTGTTGATTCGCCGTAAACCCCAACACCTACGTGGCACAGATGTGGTAAAGATGTTTTTATTACTTTATGTTTTTATTTGTTTCTTGCGCAATTGCTATCTAATTCCTACGCGTATTGATATAAAAATAGATCTGCGCACGTATCAAATAATATGAACGCAAGTAACAGTTGGTTAACGCTTACGCGATAGTTAGCCAGTCAGCGGTACTTTCCAACATGGCAAGTGATAAGAGCTCAGAAATTAATTTTACATAAGCGAGGATATATATATTTATATTGATATGAGCTCAGCTATTTTAATACAAGTATCTGCGCACTTAACATCTAATACAACCGCCCGAAATAATTATTATGTGCTCACGTATTTATATGGAATACTAATAGGCTAATATTTGACATTGTTCTGTACAATACGGGGATATATTTTTACGAGTACTCAGCTGAGAAAACAAAATTGGACGAGCCGCTAGGCTATTATCTATTTTAATTTTGTTAGAATTAGAACTGATTCTTTCTACCTTTTCTGATTTCAAGACGCATAATCAAACTCTGCACATAGAGCGCCTACTTCACCTGATTTACATTCGGAACAGTTTCAGGCGTTTCGGGCTTTATCTTTTGCTTGTTGAACCGTCAAAATACGGAAAAATACAGACTTTTGTACGAACGTGCGTCCAATACGGTAATATATCGTACGGCCACGTGCTGAATAATAAACGTTCACGACTTGATAAATAAAATAGATTTAGAATAAAATAATCTATGTCAATTCTGTGCCACCGTAACAAACCCTATATTCTCCAATATTTAATATCAGTACTGTTATTAAGTGAATAATACAGTTAATTTTGCATCAACGAATTTTCGAATTGATGACTATTCATTTCAAACGCGTATCCATTAACAGAGCAGGCAGCATAATCCACACTCGCTTCTCGTACGGAAGGTCGTGGGTTCAATCTCTGACCGCTTAGTCATGAAACTACATACAATGAAAGTATATTAAACGGTCTAGTCAAACGTGGCATATATTCTACAATTACTGGAAAATAAACACATTATCTAGGGCATTTAACTAACAGAAGTACAAAACACATTATATAACAATTCACGGACATACAGTTGATAAGAGAAAATAACCTGGATAAATGGTTCAGAATATTCAAACTCGATACTAAAATACAAAATATGGTACGAAAATCTAGTGTTTTTATCATCAAAATAATGCGTTCGTTCGTAATTGATAGAAAAATGGCTTTAGGAATTTGATCTCAAATATCACTGAGCTGCCGAGCGTACCGATCGCACCAAAACAGCTCAACATTCTTATATAAACAAATTATTGACTAGTGCTAAGTGCGTTGCTCATAAGTGTCTTTCTTGCCTTTCGAACATTGGTGCAACCAAACATTTTTTATCATTTTCTTTGAAAATGCCGCTTTAAGTATTAAATGCCGAAATGCAGTTGATTCTTAGGTAAAACATATGAAACTGATCGCCCAATATTTTACTTTCAATTTCACTTTACATTGAACACGTACCTAACTTCTAATACCCCTATCCCTCCCCTCACGTATTTTTTGTGCGGTTGCTGAAGTAAAGATGAGTGCGTTGTCATGGTCAGCTTTTAACGGAAATTTTCAAGAATTCTCTCCCTTAATTATTGACTGTGTTAAAGCAATTCCCTTCATATTGGATTGTCTCCCTTATATACATTAGCTAAAGTCGTGATCCAAGTCAGTAACACTTTGTAATGGATTTTGCATTGATCTAAAATTTTCCTTTGGGTTATACATGGAAATTAAGGTCGTATGTTACTCCATAGAAAGCTACAAAACATGTAGCCAGTTTTTATGAATCATGTTGTTTATAGATTCTTATAGAAATATTATTCTTGTAAAGATATAAAACATTTCTGTAAAAAAATGAAACCACTATGTTTAACTTAGCTTATGATATTGCGAAATTCGTGCTGTCATGTAACAGAAAATGAAAACATTAAATAATTTATTTTCTTTTCTTTAGAAACTTTAAGTGTCGCTAAACATTGAAATCCGATAATTATTTCATAAACGAGCTTTCCTAGAAAAAAGCTTGTATAATAGATTTTCCTCGAGATAAAACGAAACTTGTGTGAAGATACATGTATTCCGATTTTGTTTGCATGTTCTTGTCCATATAACGGTACTTTTGTTAACTTTCAAGCCTAGAAGTTTACTCTTTAAAACGTGATAAAAATAAAGTAATAACCTAAACAATATTGTATTTGACAGGCAATGGCAAAAAAAACAAAAAAAAAAAACAAAAAAAAAAACAAACAACGCGCAATTTAACAAACTTAGAAAACACACATGTTAGTAAATCACGCACACACATGTTTTATTAACTGATCCTAGGTTTTCCAAAGAAATCAAGGAAAGAAAGAATCTATTAATTATGAATCAAGTTTCTGATTTTTCTTATCAGCATTGGTGTATGTGTATCATTGAGATCCGAACTCAGTCTTGTATAATCAATGATATACATAAATCAAATATGCCATTTAGATATGTGTTTGTACATTCTATACAATGCAATCATGAAATCAAATTTATCCGTGTAAACTACTAAAGTCTTCAGCTCTAAAGGTGGCTATTTTGCATGCTTTCCACAAACAAACCGTGACAAAAATGTAGGACGTACTACAGAGATAAGTCTACCGTGCAAACTCACGGAAAGCATGCTATTATAAATATTTTTTGTTGTTTTGTTTTCAAGCTTGGGTTTCAATATAATTTATTTGCCTCTTAAGTAAAAGAAATTAAAAAAATTAGTGATTTTCACTATATGTTCAATGTAAGAGATGGTGATTCTCTTTAAACACAATTGGAAACAAGAAGATGTTAAGTTAGAATAAATATTTTCACGTCAAATTGAAGAGAAGAAATTAATGTAATCTGTCATATCTGGTAAAATATTCACAAACCAAAACACATATTTGAAATTAATCATTGAAAATAAATTTCATATGTAATCTTTTGCTCAAAGTAATATCAGCAGGGAAACCAATATTGATTATCGGATAATTTTCAAGTGAGACAACCTACTACGATAAGCCAGTCAAATATAATAAAAGCTGGGGATACGCCTGTTTACTTTATCCTGTTTACTTCAAAGTAATGTATGGCATAAATTTGCGAAAAAGATGAATTTTAACATTCTCTCAAAATGTTTATTTTAGCAACTGAGTTCTGACTTGTACAAATAACTTGATTTGATTTTTAAGTCATAGCTTTAACTGTTATGATGTCTAAAGTTTTTAACGGTTAAAATATAAGATTTTCAAATTCTAATTACATGGGGTTTGGGCAATTTCTTATGTCTCATCATATATCGTCTATCCTGTTGATTTCTTTTTTATAATGGCTCTTGACTGGTCAAATTATGGAGGGGAATTTTTCTAGAGGGTGTGGGTTGATGGCAATCTGACTAAAGTACTTGATCTTCTAAACGAAGATCTGACAACGACCCATTCACATTCGTCTTCCGTATATTTTGGATTTCCAATATTGCTATTTTTATTTTCGCAAATCTATTTTTATTTGAACCAATCACACAACTTGTTCGAATGTCAAAGAGTAAGAAACATTTGCAGTCAGTCCAGGGCTCGATCCCGGGACCTCTCGCTTACAAAGCAAGTGCCCTACCGACTGAGCTAACCGGCTATCTGACATCTTTCGACATAAAAATTATAGATATCAAAAACCAAGGCTTTTTAAAGCTTGCAGAATGTTGAAAGTTAGCTTTCGACTGGCTAGCGGAAAGGTCGTCAGAACGAGGCTATCAATAGCTCGTTGTCAGATCCTATGCGTAGCGTAATAGGATATGTACTTTAGTCAGATTGGGTTGATGGAGAATGCTTGATGAGGAACGATTTTCCAAAGACAAATCTCTGTTTCAACGGAGAATATAAGCTTCATTAGAAGTATAGACAGACGACTGCACTTTATATTGATTTAAACCTTTGTCACTATCATTATGACAGATGCAGATCGATTAGATTTAGATATGTTTTTCATTGTGAACATTTGTACATCAATTTCAAAGGAGATTTCCATCTTATTTCCTGTAATGTTTTTTTTTCCTTCTGGATTAAAAAAACGTCCCGCGTTGTATATATGCCCGAGTCTGAACTTACGTCAAATTCTGCCACGGATGACAATATGGCAAAATTCAATACCGGTAAGTCGGATCACATAATAAAGATTATATCAAATATGCTGTTTGTAAGTTTTATGATCCTGCCATATGTGACATCGTTGAGATTGCAATGCTATTGACATGATCACAATGACGGCCTGTGTTTAATCTTGTCGGTGGCATTGTAATTTTACAATGTATTAAATTTTGTGGTGAGCATAAACCCGATAGTTACTTTAAAATGGAAAACAAAAGTTCCGCCAAGCGGAGCAATATACACCCGAAAGAGTACATCAGAGGATGGCAGCAAAATTCAAAGAACTTGACTGTTGAAGCCCAGAAGGACAGGAACAAAAAAGAAAGAAATTTAAAAATCTAAGTCCACTGAAAATGATGCACATTTGTGCCAAGTTTCCTTGAAAACTTCAAGCAGTTGAAGAGTTACATGCGCTCCTCTGCACGTCGTTTTGGTGTGATTAACATTTGTGTCAAGTTTCTTTGAAATTCTTTAAGCAGTTCAAGGGTTATACTGAACGGACACGAAACAAACTGATATGACATCTGACCCCTTAGTGTGACCTTGACCTTGAAGCGAGACATTCAAAACATGCGCTCTGCACGTCGTCTCGTTGTGGTAAACATGTGTGTCAAGTTCATTTGAAGTCCTTAAAGGGGTTCAAGAGTTACAGAGCGGACACGAAATTGCTAACGGACGGTTCTATCAAAATGTCACCACATTTAATTTAAATGCTGATATTTTGTTCTATCACAATGTCACCACATTTAAACCTCCCAAGGGGATGCGCTCCCGTTTAAAAATGGAGGGTTTTTACCTGCAGTGTTTAATATTTTTTCTATTCCGCACAAAGTCGTTTTTAACGCGAAATAGTGTCAGAACAGTTTTTAATTTCATAAACTATTAATATGACGTTTATTTATTTTTTTCCCCTTTGTTTCTTTTTTCTCCGATAGGTTAGCAAAGAGGACCACTTTTGAAATCGTCCAAAGAGTTCATTGTTTAAGATATAAAGGAGGAAATGGTCAATAATTGCTCTTAGGGACACGCACTAACGTTAAATGTCAAAAATGGCAGAGAAAAGTCAAAGACAAAAGGTAACTGAGTTTGTGAATATACGGATTTGCAAGCAAATTCCGGAGACTTTTAGGACCCAAATCTTACAGGAATAGAGAGAACAAAATATGTAGATAGTTTCTATGAAAAGTGATACAAAATTGGAATTTAAAAGATATCGTAGACACACGAAAAATTGCCTGTTTGACCTCAGATCTTACTGAGGATATGACTCTTATTCGCGACGGTTAAAAGCCTGAAACTGAAAGCGCAAAATATTCATATTACTGCAGTTTTCTCTATAACCAATAATTACTACTAAGACTTGAAATTTGCAGAAATGTTTTTCATTCTTGACTAGCTGCTTTGCAATTGGTGAACAAAATTTCAACATTTTTAAACTTACGGACTTATTTAGATTTTGGATTTGACTTTGCGTCTCATTAAGGTTGACATATAGATCAAATTGCCTGAAAGATCAGTTCAGGGGATGAGACAAGATTTTTTGTCGAAGGAACAGACAGATGACCGGACAAAAACATAGATTTGATGAGATATACAATAAGCCAGGATTTCTTTAATATAAACTTCAGTAACCAGTGCATGTACTAAATAGATTTATTCAAAGTACCTGCTCATTTATCTGTTCGGGATCCCCTTCCCGCCTCCATGGTTTATCTAGTATCGGATGAGGCCGAGCCCAGCGATACCATGCCCATGGGTTGATGTAGGAAACTGCAAAATTTAAACAAATGTTTTTTTTCTCTTCACCGTTTTTGACATAATACAGTTAAAATTGGACAATCAAACTATTTACTTATCGTTTGATTCATATATTGAAGTATAAGAACGATAACGATCAAATGTTATTTCAGGAATTCATGGCAATACCAATGAGGTACCACAAAAAGACTAAAGGTTCTTTGTAGTCGGCCCTTATGCATAGAGTTCACGAAGTAAGCGATTTAAAATGTAAATATGTTGTTTCAATTTTCCAACACAGTGCCAATACCCAAATGCTTTCATTAAGTGATCTTTGATTTTAGAGGTTTCTTTTGCTACTTGACCGGCTGAATTATCTTCCAACTGTTCTCGGTACATTAGTTTTTCCAATCTTTATGAAATATAAAATATTTGACAGAGATACCAATTTATCACCGGAAACCAAAGTCTTGTGGAAAACAAAAAAATCTGAACGTGTTTTATAACATATTTTGTTTCAAAGTTAATTGGTATCATTTTTAAACTAATCAGAAAATACATTTGAAGACAATGTTTTATTATGACAGGATTTTAAATGTCAGCAATATTTATATACGAACTCAAGTCACTGCGGAAATGAACTATATTCTAATCTGTATCATTTTGTGTAAGAGATAAAATGTCCTATTCAGTTGAAGTTTTTGATACCGCTGACACATTTAAAATGTGATGGTATGTAAACTTAAATATAGCATTTTAAAGACTTAAAATATAGCATATTTAAAAGTTACACAAATATTTCTTTCCATACATGTGTTTTTTTTAAAGTTTTATATGATGTGAAAATACTAACCTGCTCCTTCCATTATATAACGCGATATGTTTATTTACTGTAAATCCGTCTCGTTCCTTCCCTTTCCTTTACTTGTTAATCTTTTCCGCTATCGATTAGACATAAAGTTCATTTATTGTATTTACTTTTGAGATAACAAACTGGCACAGACTGATATCGATATTTGTTATCTGAATGAATGTAGATGGATTGGTGATACATGGAGACGTATAAAGGTACGTCACTTTTATCTCTACATTGTAACAATATTTTTGTTTTAGTTTTACTGTTTATATACTGTTCTACAATTCTGTTTCGATATATGTTCAACTTCTAAATTCTGTAATATTTGTTTAGTACAGAACACAGTAGAAATACCTAATCAAATGATACTAGTATCATGATTGTACTTTTGGTCCGGTCTACATTTGTAATATATTTTTCTCTGATCGACACAGACAAATTGATAGTTTGACAGTTTGATAGTCCAGATAATAAGCTTAAAGGTGGTCAATCACATTTAAACAACATTTAATGACATTTTTTACTTTTTGTATATTCTGGTAGAGAATTATTTAAGGAACAAAAAGACCGATTACATAGATTTAGATTCCTATTTGAAATGTATATTTTTATTATTTTTATAAAATTTTGTAATTACTCTCCTTTAATATGAAAGTATATAAAAAGCTGAGTATTTCTTTTTATTTCGATACAATGACTAGTTTTACATTTGCATTTGATAGACATATCAACTATTGAACAATCCGAACCAAAATGCAAGTTTAAAAGCTGTGTGTAGCTTCTGAATTCATTTATTTCCAATCTATCTTGGTTGCGCAACCAAGATAGGCAAAGGGAGATAATAATTTTTCAAACTTGCGTTTCTAATGAATTCCATCTAAATACATAATTTTTAATGCAAATATTTTACAAATATATTACAATATGTCTAATATTTATACATTTCCTAAGGCAAAGTATGTTTATCAAATTTATACTTATGATAAATTAACTCTATCTTGGTTGGGCAACCAGGATAGGAAAATGAAATGTTAAAAATACCTCCAGTGAAAATCTAATTTGTATTAAGTGTTAAGTGAACATAAATGAGTGTAAATGATCAGATGCTAAAGTTTCGAACAAATCCGTTACATGGCCAAAATCTGATTATCCACCTTTAAGGAATACCGATAAATGTGTAGTTATCCAGTTAAATATGCATCACTGTGGTGCACCTTGAAGGGCATATCCATTGGCTGGTACTGGGATGTCCATCTGACGTCGTGAGTCGGTGGGAAAACATGTCGATCATTCGTCCACAAAAAGTTCGTCTAAAAGTCAAACTGGTCACCCTTCATATATATATATATTTTACTAAAGATTGAGTCACAACTGTGGCCTTTCGAATGGTCACAAGCTTTTCTTTTGATCTGGCCTAGTTTTTGACCTCTCATGACCGAGGTTTGCATCTAACCTAGAAATTATCAAGACGAATATTCTGACAAAGTATCTTAAATATCGGGTGACAACTGTGGCCTCTAGAGTTATCACAAGCTTTTCCTTAGATCTGGCCTATTGACCTACTTTTTGATCCCACATGACCCAGATTCGAATTGACCTAGAGATCATTAAACACACATTCTGACAAAATTCCATAAAGTTTCAGTTACAATTGTGCCCAGTTTCATAAAGATTTAGTCAAAATTGTGGCCTCTAATGTGTTCACAAGCTTTTCCTTTGATTTGACCAGGTAACCTAGTTTTGACCCCACATGACTCAGACTCGAACCTGACCTAGAAATTGTCACGACAATCATTCTAACTAAGTTTCATAAATATTGGATCTAAACTGTTGCTTCTAGAGTGTTCACAAGCTTTTCTTTTGATCTCGCATACTGACCTAGTTTTTGACCCCACATGACCCAGTTTCAAACTTGCCCTAGAGATCATGAAGGCAAACATTCTGACCAAGTATCATAACGATTGTGCCAAAATTGTGGCCTCTAGTGTTCACAAGTTTTTCCCTTGATTTGACCGGGTGACCTAGTTTTTGACCCCACATAACCCAGATTCAAACTTGACCTACCAATCATCAAGACAATTATTCTGACCAAGTTTCATAAATATTTGTTCACAACTGTGGCTTCTGGAGTGTTTACAAGCTTTTCCTTTGATCTGACCTAGTTTTTGATCCCACATGACCCAGTTTCAAACTTGACCTAGAGATTACAAAGGCAAACATTCTGGCCAAGTATCATAAAGATTGAGTCAAAATTGTGGCCTCTAACTTGTTTTCTTTGATTTGACCGAGTGACCTAGTTTTTATCCCCACATGACCCAGATTCAAACTTGACCTAGAAATCATCAAGATAATCATTCTTTCCAAGTTTCATAAATATTGGGTCACAACTGTGGCCTTAATAGTGTTCACAAGCTTTTCTTTTAAGCTGGCCTACTTACCTAGTTTTTGACCCCACATGACCCAGTTTCAAACTTGGCCAGAATTCATCAATACAAACATTCTGATAAAGTATCATAAGGATTGAGGCAAAATTGTGGCCTCTAGAGTGTTTTCTTTAATTTGACCGGGTGACCTAGTTTTTGACCCCACATAATCCAGATTCAAACTTGACCAAGAAATCTTCAGGACAATTATTCTGACCAAGTTTCATAAATATTGGGTCACAGCTGTGGCTTCTAGAGTGTTCACTAGCTTTTCCTTTGATCTGGTTTACTGACCTACTTTTTGTTTCCACATGACCCAGTTTCGAAATTAACCTAGAGATTATCAAGACTAACATTCTGACCAAGTTTCCTAAAGATTGGGTTACAAATTTGGCCTCTAGAGTGTTCACAAAGCAAATGTTGACGGACGACGCACGACGCACGCCAACGCACGCCGGACAATGACCGGTCACAATAGCTCATCTTGAGCTAGAAAAATTATGCAACGCGCGAGTCATACGTAGTTGAGTCATTAGCACAATTTCTACTTTTGCTGTGGTCATCTTCCGAAATAGTAATACCCAAACTCTCTCAATTATGAACCAAAAGTCTGTTTTTTCTTGATTATGAAACAAGCGCTGTCTTTCTTTTCTGTTTTCTTTCATTTCTGCACATGGAATACACTTGAACTATTTTTATGTAAAGGTTAATTTTATATAACACTTTCTTTAGGTGGAGTTTTCATAATAATTAACAATTCATACAACCTTAAATCCGTAAGAAAGATCCCGAGTTTAAGTTGATTCCAAATAATTATCCTTATACAATAGTTTCACTCTTACATTTAAACTGTATAATCATGAATGGGCTCAAAATTATACTTTTCCAGAAAATAATAACATATTGGACGTTTTCTCAAATGACCCTTATGAAATTGGTAAGGTGAACTTGTCATTAGGCAGGATAGTTAATTGCCTTACAATTGATAGGTTTCTCAGTAGTTTACAGTTTACAGGGCTAAACTAGCGTTACATTGGCCAACTTTCACCAGGCTGTACGGTTCAGCCATCAGATAAAATGTGCTATTTTAGAGGCTTAGGATTTCTTATTTTCTTGCAGTATTTATATATAAAATACAACCATGCAGCCAGGTAGCCAGGCTAGCGTGACAGAAATTGGCAGTGATGTCAATACATTCAAACTGAGGCCCGCTACCGTGGTTAAACTACATGTTAGTAAATGATATCAGAAAATGATAATTACGTGGATGCTATGTGATTATGAAATGGAATTATAGGAATGATACATAAGAAAAATGGAAAAATGCTTGATAGCATTTATTTATTTTGTTGGGTTGAATGACGCACCGACACAATTATAGATCATATGGCGACTTCCCAACTTTGATGGTGGAGGAAAACCCAGGTGCCCCTCCGTGCATTAATTCATCCCAAGCGGGCACCTGGGTAGAGCCACCGACCTTACGTATGCCAGCTGGATGGCTTCCTCACATTAAGAATTCAACGCTCCGAGTGACGCTTGAACCCACATCGATGAGGAGCAGATGATTTGAAGTCAGAGTCTTTAATCACGCTTGATAGTACTTCATATAGGACATAAATAGACAAATGACCCTGCGAAATTCTCCTCCTTTCAGTTAAATGTTGTCCCGATATTTCATCGTCCTCTACATCTACTAAACAATTAAGCTACAACATACTCATTTCTAAGGGTCTACAGTCTACATCATTCTACAAACTCACTATGTAGTAGCACGCAATTTACAAACAACTATGCTGTAAAAGCGTAAGAGCTACACTAACGTATATTAATACGAAAATGTAGAAAATCTTATCCAAGACATCCATGTCATTGTAAAACGTGACAACAGGTATTCATGATAGACTGCAGTTCTATCAAAAAGTAATAAATACAAACCTGAATCCTGTGTACCACGCTGATTTTGGATGAGATATTTATTAAGATAATCTAATTATTGAAGTTATTTTCTAAAGCAACAGTTATCATGACATGATAAAAATGCAATACTGGGACAATAGTCAATGGATGAATACACTACACCTTACTGAATAACAGACTGTCCACAATCACGTACACAATCCGTTTAGTATAAAACCAAGATCACATGTACAACTATTAAAACAAAATAAAACACGGTCCACTGTTTAAACGCATTGTAGTGTAAAACATGAAGCACTGTAGTGTCAACAAATGTACTTTACTGTCAAATATGAAATCACATCTGGTACTACTGAATTAACCAGTCTTTGGAACTAAACCAGGCTAGTTTCTCTCTGAATCGGGATCCTCTTCTAGGAATAAATTCCTGAGCTTGAGGTTCGACTCCAGATGTTCTTTCCTATGGAATGTCGTATCTAGATACATCTGCAGACCTTGAAGTGGAGAAGATGCACTGCGAGAGGGAATATAAGCAGGAAGTAGGCTGGTTGAAGGGTTCTGTCTTAACAGATGTTCCAACGTCTGACTGAACAGTAGGTTCTGCATACTCAGTATTTTTTCTAAACTGTCCATGTCTTACAGGCAAACCAATTAATGGCACTAGAAGGTTCCTGTGAAGGGTCTTCATACGACTCCGGCCATGTTCCTTTTTGACCAGGAATACAAGCATTTGGTCTGACGCTTGCTGCTATGCAAGCATGCTGGAAAGCCATTATGGAAGATGAAATGCTCAAAAAGAATCTAGGCAGTTGTACGGGCAGTCTTATTCCTCGCAGGTATGGCTTGGCAACGGTATGGGCGAAACGGGTGAAATAGTCAATAATGACCAGCACATTTCCATACTTGCCAACAGACATTTCTAAAGAAAAGAATTCCATACAAACGAGTTTGAGTGGATAAGAAGGTACTAAACCGGTAAAAACTTTACCTAATGTCTTCCGACAAATGCAACGACAATTTCTGTCACGTAATTCAACAAACTGTTCCACACATTGCAAAACGAAGCTAGATGGCAAAAGGTTACAAGTTCTTTAACGACCCTGATGACCAGCGTCATGAAGACCTGTAAAGGTTATTTAACGGAAAACCTCAGGGAGGACAAATTAGTTTGCTGAATTACCTGGAACAATACTTTTGCGATAAAGAATGTGATCCTTAACAAACAACTTGGCCATTCTGTGAAAAACTGTCTGACAAGCGGATCTTCTAAGAAAAAAGGCCAGCCGACTAGTGGGTTTGCGACCAGTCTGAACCAAATCAGTCATACGTGCTGAGGTGGGGTTCTTACTCTGCTCTAAAGCACAGACGAAGTCGTTGAATTTGTGTCAAACGGTTCATTTCAAATTGTATCAGCATGCTCAAGTACCCACGAGATAAGTAAATACATTCAACAAGAGGAAATTACTGATGAAAAACTATGGCTTCGTGGCAAAGTGCCTTAATAACATCAGAAAATAAGAAAGTAGAAGACTCAGCAGAAGATGGCAACCATGAAGGAGTATCAGCATCAACATTTGAGTCACCATTTCTATAGCTAATTCCAAAATCAAAGTTAAAGAAGCTTACCAACGATGCGCATCTAGTTTAGCAGAAGACAGAACATAGGTCAATAGGTAATCAGTACGGACTTTGAAAGAATTGCTGTAAAGATAATCCATAAATTTATCCGTAACAGCCCGTTTGAGTGCCAAGAACTCAAGCCTGTGTGCGGGATGATTCCGTTCATTAGGTCTTTACCCACGACTTACGAATGCAATAACCCCCTCCTTGCCTTCTTGAAGGCGGTACAACACAGCACCTAACTATACACTACTAGCATTAACATTGAGCAGATTGCTGAAATCAGAATAAGCTAAGATGGGGCGTTCAAGAAAATAATCAAAGGTTTACTGTTGTTGAGGACCCCAACTCCAAGATGCTGTTTTTTTCTTGGAAGTACTGGCTGTATTGGTAGGTTGGTAGGATTGCCAACTAACAAGTCAGTCAAAAATCGTTCCATATACCTTATGCAATACCCAGAAATTCCTAGAAAGCACCTTTAATCCTTGATGGACTTTATGCCTTGATGGACTTCGGCACAGTTCAATTTTCTTCAATTCAGCTATCTTCTCTGTGTCTGTCTAAGCACTCAAACTTCTTCATACATTCCAGGACGGTCAAGTCGGTAATATTCCTTGAAAAGAGTGGAGTTTTTTGAGCTGAATACCATGTACTACAATATTGATGCATCCAAGATCTGTTGGACAAGATGAAAAACTATACTTCCTACCAAAGGAAACATCCTTGGCATTACTATGCTTATCCACTGTAAGAACATCAGTGGGAATAGAAACACCTAAGCCTTAAGTTACTTGTCTGTATTATGGGGCTTGGCTGAAGATCCTTCAAAGGGATCAGTTCTTCTAACAACATATACATCCTGCAGATGACAAAGACGAGAATAAGGTATAATAACAACAGGGTGTGCAGACCTGTTACAGGAATCCAGCAAAAAGAACTAGCTGGTTTCTCATGAACCGAGTTTGAATATACAGACAAAGTGGGCAAATTTTCAGTACTTTTAGTGACAGCTTCTGACATCTCTCCGACATTAAACTTGAAACAAAATTTTGAAGAAAACAGTTCATGTCAGATGAATGACTTCTGTTCAAATATTTATGATTCACATAATTACGTAGTTTACATGATTTTGAAGTAAACATCATTTATCTTTAATTTAGATGTTACTGTTTTGAAAGTTTTGATGTTGAGATGTACCAATAAATATTCATATGTTAGAGTAGTAAAATGGTCGTTCAGAGAAATATAGTCAAGTCCAATTTTGTTCAAGTGCTCCAACTTGCCCGAAATTAATTCCAGCCATTGGTAGTTCAAATCAATTGAATTTCAAGTATAATTTGGTAAGACTTATATATATAACTTTATGCTGCCTTAAGATAAATTTATGATGTTAAGATTACGTGTGTCCATATTTCATGCATTTGGCTTAACATTCTATACTCAGATGTATCATTTCAACATGTGAATAGATAAATTATATAATCCTGTATCTGGTAGGTCTTAATTTTTGCAGATAGGATAGCCATGCAGTGGTTTCTTAGAGTATAGGTAGGTGAGGCATTGCCACTGATCATATCAATTTACAAATTGTCTCAATAAAAGTCTTTTGATTGACTAATGTCCATTAGATTAAGGAAAACCATAAACATTATTTGAAATCTGGACAGAAAATACAAACTAAATATGATTTCACTGTAAAATATTTTACAATCAGTTGTCTCTGTTGTATATCGTGATTTTGTTATAGCACTGTCAGTCCCATACTATAGAAATAAATTTAAAACAACAAGTTTTGACATTTTCACATACTGGCTAAGTTTTCTAGCTCAATTTCAATTCACCAAAATGTTGATTTGTTTATAACATACAGTTATTGTTCCATGTAGTACATCATAATTTCACTATGATTTTCTGAATATTCCTTCAGTGAAGAAAACTATTTTCAACAAAGTCAACAACCGGATAACAATTATAGTAACCAGGTAGATAAACAACACATCTAAATTTTCTTTGCATCTATTTTTTATTCAAAAACCACATAACAGCTTTCCTTTCATAGTGCTTTCAGTAAAATTCTCCCTTCAGCAACTTAACGCTGGAATGTATCTCCTATAAAAGTAAGCACAAACATTCCTGGAAGTAGCACTTATCTGAATCAGTATCAAACAAGATATACCTTCATGCTACTCTTAAATTTCAAATAACACGATAAACATTAATCGAATTCAAGTGCAATATTTCTTGTGAAATATGACAACAACTCAGAAAATAAACATTACAAAATTATCTGTCAATAGCTAAGCACTGAATGAATGAAACTGGTGAATGAAATGTATACGGTAATAACAAGAACACTTTTTTTATTTGAATTTTAAACACTACGGAAAAGAAATATCAAAATGTCAGCTGTCACTTTTGTCGTTTTAAAAACTTATGATCTAACGACGATTTGATCCTGCTATAATGAATGTCAACGACAGGTACTGAAGCGTGCATAGGAGAAGATGATATCCAAATGTTTGTTGCCTGTATTTACTATATATTCCATGGAAGACAGTATATTTCAGCGTAATTAAAAATGTACACAAAACACACGTTATCCATTTAATCCAGTTAAATGTGTGTATTTATCCAATGACGTATACACTATTGTGGTCCACCAATTACGGTGTATCCATTGGCTGTTACTGGGGTCTCCCTCTGGCGTTACGAGTCGTTGCAAAAACATGTCTACCATTCGCTCACAAAACTTTCGCTCAAAAGTCAAACTGGCCACCAACTTGTCAGCCTTCATATAAAATGATACGGGATAACGTGTGTTCTTTTTTTTTTTTCGGGGGGGGGGGGTGGAGGGGGGACTCTTAAAGACACACGCAGACAGCAAATGCAATAATTTACAAAGACACAACGATTTCAAGATTTCACTTCAAAATCTTTTCTGGCTTGTTCGCATTTTCATAACAATTCAATAATTACAATGAAATGAATCAAATGATGAATGATAAATTGAGGAATGATCATATTTTAACACAAGATGTAAATATTTTCCTGAAAGAGACACGCCGACAGCAAATGTTATAATTTACAAAAAGAAAGTTAAAGTTGAGGCCCGTCACCATGGTTACACTACATGTTAGTTAATGATATCAGAAAATTATATTTATGTGGGTGTAAAGTAAATATAAAATTGCATTATAGGAATGATAAATAGGAAATATGTAAAAAGCTTGATATTATTAATATAGGATATATACAGACAAATGGCCCTGCAACATTAGAAAAATATTATGTCGACCTGTTGGTACTATTTATGGCAGTATGACTTTTATCAAGCGAAAGAAATATGTTTATGATTTGAAAGCATGTCTTAACTACTTTTATTGTTTTCATATTTCAGATTCTTCTCATGTTAAGAATATGTGCTGATGAAGGACAACAGGTTTTCTTACATCAGTTGATACATGCCATGCTGGAGGAAGGCTTATATATCGTGGATAATAGTCATTTTACATTGTTTGTAAATATACACACATATTCTATATTTTTAAATGCATTTTTCTACGCGCATGTTTCTGTATCATTATATCAGCTTTAATCATAGTAGAATGCTTTGTTTAAATAAACCTTGTATTGCTATATAAACTGCCTGTGTAGTTGTAACTGTTTTCCTTAAGATAGCTAAATGTATTTCATTTGATAAAAAGTCAGCATAACTGTTTAATTTGAAATATTGAAAATCATATAAATTTAAAAACGTAAGTACTAATGACTTCTATCACAGGTCTGCAACGACAATAGTTCTGTTTTTACTTTTAGGTAATTCAACGTCAAGTTTGCGGGCGAAGAAATTAATAACCCGTTAGGCTTAGAAAAATAAAACTTTACCTGTGCTATTAGTTACGAAAATGATTTCTCTGTCCGAAAACGGTACTTCAAGTAACTGCTCAACTTACACTTAAAATATCATATGTTAGCTTGAGCTACCATTTGCGTTTAGAGGTTTAGTAACTGAATTATATTTTTTTTTACTAAAGATTGTAACGAATTTCTCTAAATATCAGAAAAGTCATGTACATTGTCTTCCAAAACGCATACCGCAGTGTTCTTACTGTCAACGTCGTTTAAAGATATGTTTAACTACATTTTGAGCATCACTCAGACATCATTGCCTATCCATCTAAATGAACACGTGTAACAGTGCTTTGAACATATAGGGTATTTAACGTGTTGAACTGTGCGGAAGTGTAGCCTCTTGAAGGTCCGTGTTCCTCATACAAAGGGAATATCAAGTATATCACACTTTTTTTGTAAAATATTTACATGTTGTATATGCTCTACAATTATTTTGTATGCTCTCAACGTCAACCTAAACACTTGGTATAGGATAGGATTTTTTCTTTAAATTGGTTCCAGTGATTAAAATCGAATATATAAAATTTGTGATCGTAATGTACGCACTTGTTTCCTCCATAATTGCATGTTAGTGCAGACTTGACCTACAAAGTTTACGTCTTAATCCCATTTTTTCATTTTACTGATCAACTTATTCCTTAAAACTGAACATTTTTAGTGTTTAATGTAGGCTTTCCTGCTGTAAATCATTTCGACAGACGAAAAAAGTAATCGTTTTTAAATTCTAATTTCTATTCAACTCAACAATTTATAGCCATATCTAAACTAAACATATACGCATATTTTCGATCAAATGAATTCTTTTTGCTTCCAGTGCGTCTATGACTCATAGCTCAAATCTTGTTTCAAACCATTGTAACAGTTCTTTTAATTACAAACAAGAAACCTATAACATTTTCATCTGCATTTATAACATTTTATATTTATTAAAAATGAAATGAAGGAAGCATAGAGTAGTTTCTAAAAAATCATAGACGTGTAAGAAACATTTGAACAAGGCTCTAAAAATACATCAAAAAGCAAAAATGGAGTGTCGCTTGATTGAAAAAAATAAGTGTGCAGAACTTTATGTTGACCCCTATTTTTCATTTCTGAGGCAGTTTGCGGTGGGGGCCCTGCACTTTTTATGTTCTTGTCTAGTCTATGAAATAGTATTTGTTAATGAAAATGCCACGCCATATTCCGCATCTGAAAATAATCAGCAGAACCCAGAAGTGTACAATATATCAATACATTTGTATATTTATGAATCGAAAGCAAATGCTAACAGTGGAAATTGTAGACTTGCAAAAATGTTAGTTTTCTAAGGTTCATAAAATTCCTTTTACAGCAGAATATGGCAAAAGTTGTACATATGATATGCGGATTTTAGGCATTCACATATTTAAGAGATCTGGAAAATGGGGGGTAGTTTTCGTAATCTAATTTCATTTAATAAGAATTACATTACTCGGTAATTTCCCACAATAAATCAATGATTTTAATGGATAATTTTTCACAACTCTAAATACAAGTTGTTTATGTTTTGTAGTTGTTTTTTTGTTGATATTACAGATGTACCTCTGGATGTGTCCCCAAATTTTAAAGGTAAATTTGAAAATTCTTTATCATCAGGCTTTTTGAAATCGGTATGTACATTATGCAAACAAAAGTAATTTTAACATACTTTACTCCTAGATATAAGTTTATTATCGTTCAGAAAATTTACTTTGCCAATTTAGCGACATGTATGGCAAGCCAATTGTCCAATAATTACGTGAAACCCTGTTCAAGGTCGAAAAACTAGGATTAACGATTGATATGAAAACATCAGATACCGGGCGTAAACTATAGTTTACGCTCGTGAACCCACGTTTTCGTTCAATAAACTAGGTTTCTCGATTGATCTATGAATTTCGATCGTTATCCTATGTTTTCGACCGTAAACGTGGGTTTACGAACGTGAACCTACGTTTACGAGCGTGAACTATGGTTTACGACGTTATCCTATGTTTTCGCTCGAAAAAATAGGTTAGTATTTGAAAAACCTGGTTTAACGTTTGAAAAACCTAGTTTATCGAACGTAAACCAAAGTTCACTCTCGTAAACCCAAGTTCACGTTCGTAAACATAGGTACACGCTCGAAAATATAGGTCCAGGTCCGTAAACTATGGTTCACGGTTGTAAACATAGGTTCATGGCCGTAAACCCATGTTCACGCCCGAAAGTCATTGTTGATTTTATAATCGTAATATATCGACCGTAAACCATGGTTTACATTTGATAAACTAGGTTTCTCATTGAAATATGAGTTTCGGTCGTTATCCTATATTTACGATCGTTATTCTATGTTTACGCTCGTAAACCCCGGTTCACGCTCGTAAACCATAGTTTACGAACGTGAACCTATGTTTACGACCGTGAACTGGGGTTTACAATCGTGAACCTACATTTACGAGCGTGAACTATGGTTCACGGCGTTATCCTTTGTGTCCGCTTGAAAATATAGGTTAGTATTCGAAAAACCTGGTTTTATGTTCGAAAAACCTGGTTTATCGATCGTTAATCCTAGTTTTTCGACCGTGAACTAGGGTTCACGCAATTATTGGACAATTGGCTTGTCATAGACATGCACGTATTTCCTCTCTTACCATAAAAAAGATAAACAGGAACTATATGCATTTCATCGGTCTATTATAAATATTTAGCAGGGTAAAGGTAAAAATTGTTTTCAGAAAGATACTTTTAAAATTGTTTGCTAAGCAGTAAATCTTAATCATTGTCCCATTATGTTTTTCAGAAAATTCCATCAGCAACCCTTACAAAGGTAAGTTTCTAGTTCAATGTATTAATCAGACAATTTATTGATGGCTTCGACCATCTGCTGACTTCTTAAATTATGTAAAGTAGTATTCATAGATCAAGTAAAAATGGTTCGAAAGTCAAAATTGTTTCACTGAATAGGAAATATGCGTTTATAATTTTAACACATAATTCTGGTGTTGGTTTATGTTAATCGCTTGGGAACGTATTGTGCACCACTTGTTACAAACATTTTGTATATTTCATGTTAAGTCTATCTCAGAATGCACAGGCATGTGTTATCAATGCCTTTACCAGTACACTATGTAGACAATTAAAAGCATGAATAATCCGCATTTTGCTCCTATGTTTTCTAATTTATACTCAAAGCTAAAAATGCCCGCCCGCTTAGCTCAGTAGGTAAGAGCGTTGGTTTACGGACCGCGGGGTCGCGAGTTCGATCCTCGGGCGGGGCGTATGTTCTCCGTGACTATTTGATAAACGACATTGTGTCTGAAATCATTAGTCCTCCATCTCTGATAATTCATGTGGGGAAGTTGGCAGTTACTTGCGGAGAACAGGTTTGTACTGGTACAGAATCCAGGAACACTGGTTAGGTTAACTGCCCGCCGTTACATGACTGAAATACTGTTGAAAAACGGCGTTAAACCCAAAACAAACAAACAAGGCTAAAAATGCGGATATATTTGTTTAGACTGAAGTATTTCATATACATCCGGTTAGAGTACGGAATAAATATCCGTTTTCTCCGGTCTGAGAAATTTACAACAAATTGGCCTCTATTTTTGATGGTGCATAACAACAGGTACACTAACTTTCAATTGTGTACCAAATGTTTGTAACATAAAGACCAAAAACAATCTTTGAGCTCTGAACACAAACGTCTCTGTCATGTTGTTACCAGAACTGTTAAAAAGACGTAGCTGACTGACGTTTTCTATTCTTCTTTTTTTCTTCGTCGTATTGAACCACGTAATTTAGAATAAATACTAATAATTACTAATGTTTATATAACTTATTCAAAACAGTCAAATGTAGGTACAGTTTACATAAGAGCTTTGATTTATGCAATCTAAAATATAGCGTTTATTATTACGAAACCTGGCCTGTGTCTGTTAATGTCTGATAGTAGTATAGGGGTCGGTTTAACGCCACGACTGCGCATGCGTGAGAATGACGCAGCGGCCATTTTGAATTTTATTTTTAGAATGACATCATCTTCCTATTTTAAGAATGACCTCACTCTGCTATTTATATCTCCCAGAAGTATAAGGAGCTGACTTATATACCTATCTAGGGCGTGTTCGCGCACATTGAAGGTCAGATGCTCAGCCCTAGACGGGGAGATAACATGAAAACAAAAACTATATATCAATAATGTTTAATTAATAATCATATAGATTTATTTATAACCTAAATGAATAAATACATCGTATGGTAATCAAAGAACTTATTAAAAATAATTTAAAGCAAAATATTTATTATATTTTTAATTAAAAACATTAAGCTTTATTTAAGATAGCTATGTTAGAAATAACGCTAACTGAAAATTAAAGACTACTTTTTACTTACGATGTTTCCTCCTTGGCGTCCACTGACAAAATGACTCCAATCATAAGCGTATTATTCCTAAATGCGCATGCTCGGACCTATTTTTTACAATGACGTCATATGCTATATTTAGTTAAGATCATGAGTGAATCAAACCTGATCATGGTCAAAATGTCTAGCGTGTGTTGATTTAAGGCCGGATAGGCGGACAATAAAAAGTAAACACGTCAAAATTAATCCCTTTAAAGTCGCCACAATGTCTGGCTTTTATTTATTTAAGAGCGGATACGTTAACAATAGCGTATTCAACTGTCAAAGTTTATCCCTTTAAAGTCGCCACAATGTCTAGCGTCTGTTGACTTATGGACGGATGCATTAACAAAGGCCTATTGATCTGTCCAAGTTAATCCGTGTATTGAGTACGGGAAGGGAGGCGACATCAGGTCTGGGTCACATATGGACCGAAGTGCCTCTTTCATACCATCAATGATATGATGTTAAAGAACATTTTTCTTAAACAATTGCCAACATTTTCAATGACCATCCAGAGTTTTAGAACCAGTAAAGGATTTTTAAGTAGGTTGCTAAAATCATCAAAAATAAGACGTTTTAGGGTCCATTTTTACATTTTGGGTATCTGACATTTTTGAAAAGGCTGTAGGGTGCACTTTACCATAAACTAGGTGCCAACCGGAAATGAAGTCATTAAATTTCAAAGTCATCGTACAGGCTCGGGACCGGTACCGTTAGAAAGATCTTTTCGAGGAGGTTCAGAAAATATGTAATATTATGGGTCTATTTATATCCGTTTCCCAGATATTGAGGTTAAAACCAGAATCATTCATCCGGAAACACCCGGCTTCACGCCTTCATTATTAAAGATAACCTAGACATGTTGGGTATCTAACCGAAGGTCTTGGCGAGCACTATAAGTTGGTACACTCAAACCGGAAGTAAAATCAATCACGCGTAAAATTCACATTTTCTGCGCGTTCCTAGACTCGAACCTGGCCAAGTAAGGTACCATTGGAAAGGTCTTTACAAGAGGACTCGTAAAATTTATACTTTGATCATTGTATTTCCAAAAGAAACCGAATAATGAGCCGAATTCACTCAAGCGTTAAAACCCGGCTAACTCCTTAATTATTAAACAAGAGCTAGGCATGTAGGGTATCTAACCAAAGGTCTCAATAAGTTCTATAAGGCATTAAATTTAAACCTCAAGTGAAACCACTCATGCGTAAAATAGAACACTTTAATCTCTTTTTTTTGTATAAAAAAGAACCATTTGAGAGGAAGTGTTTAAAATGATATAATTACGTACTGTCTTTGACTTGATTAATCGTTAAAATAAAGAGTATTAAAACGATATGAGAATAATTGATATTCTGTTCGTAAAATGAAATTATAAGATAAGATATTACATACTCCTCGATATCTCGCGCTGAAATGAACCAACACGTGTGTGACACTCTTGGTACCTAAGCTTGTGCAGAATTTTACAAGACCATACATGAAATTCAACCTTCAGCAAATATTAAGTATTAATATTTTTTGACTCGAGATCGGCTTAAGATAAATCATAAAGAGAACTGGCCAATGTTGACACTAATACTTTGAAAACTGTAAAAGCGGATTAAAGGACGGGATATGATAAGATATGCGAAATGGCCCCCTAAATAATTAGAATATGAAATCTCCATAATTGAAATTTTAACTGTCTAAAACAAAAAAGAAGATCATAATCGTTAAAACTATGACTTTTAAAAACTTCAAAACTAAGTTATTTGTACGACTCAGACCTTTAAAATAGTCGAGGTCCGTGACTTTTACCGTTTTTACACGCGATTTACACACTACATGCTCGATTTTCATTGTGAGCCGGACCTGGTGTCAAGCTGAAGTTTTGCTGAGAAAATAAGGTTACTAAAATATACATTTTCAGAAAAAATCAGATTGACACCCGCTCCGGCTCATATTGAATTTCCACTTTTTTGCAATTTTTAGCCTCACTTTTCTTTGAAGGAAACAGGACAACGTGCTCATCTCTAAGCAACCGAGCATCAAACAGATACGCTGGAGTTTTGTTCTAATGATGAAACTGTTAACTAAAAGTTGTTTTTATAAGAAAATTAAATGTTTAGAGCAGAGTTTAATACAAAAGTGAAACTGAAACTAGATCTAGACATTCTAATGATCAGATACGTGTTTTAGATCTACGTGAACTGTATTTCGGGATTAGCCTATATTCAAGTTGATTTTGTTTATGCGGCATTTTTAAAGAAAGAATAAAGTGTAATAAAATTGTTATTGTTTACATAAATGTTATAGAGACAAGAAAGATAACTCATGCACACCGCAACTAGTAGACACATGTAGATAGTTCTTTTATGTAAAAGAATATGACGTAGTTTATACATAAGTCTCTGTGACGCAATCGGTACGCAAGACGGCTGAAAAGAAATTTTATGCCTGGTGTCAGTGGTTTGCGAGATCGATTCCCAACAAATCCTGTAAAACTTTTTTTCTGGCAAAATCGACAGGAAGTACCATTCTTTGATAATTGCAAACCATATCTGGATTTTATATTTTAGCCGCGAGTTAATATATTTTAAAATAGAGAACAGATAAAACTTCACAGGTCGCTCAACACGACAAAAACGAAAATGTTGCAGGCTCGGTTTGATTGAGCCTGTTCATGGACGGTAGTGGAAATGCATGCTACCGTCCACGCCCTCTAGCCCCGGGTTGAGCAGAACTCAACATTTACACATGCTAAAAATACAAAAAGCAATTTAGAGACATCCACAGATGTATTCAAACGGCGCTGAACATGGAACCTTCAATGATACACGTGTTGAGGCGTGTAGTTCCATGAAGAGCGGCGTTTGGTCCCCAGATAAAATAATGGGTTTACCCCAAACGAGAAAACAATGGGCATAACTAAACAAACTAGAATTAAGGAAGGGGATCTGAGGTTATGGAGCCTGCGTATCACAGGAACTGTCAAAAGACAAAATTAAAAGCAGGCACCATATCCAAGGGGTGATTATACAATACCCAAGGCTATGAAAGCGAAAGTTAAACCATTTAACCGCGTTATTTCTATAATTATTGAATTATTCTTTTACTGTATGTCTGTGATAAAGTTATAAACATGTTAGTGTTTTATACTTCTTTTTATGACGTATGAAAAATAGTAAGTCAACAACTCAGAATTGTTTCATCAATTTTAAAATACTCCGTTTCATCGCCGTACGAAGTTTCATAAGTAAATGTATGTTGAGTCAATTAATGTCACTGACAGGTCATTTCCGGTGTGAAATATTTTATTTTATGAATAAAACATAAAATCCCTATAGATTCTATAACCATTTTAAAAACAAAATAGCTAAGCTATATTTGTGTTTAAAGAATATCTAAAATATCGAAAGACGCGTCATTTTATTATTGTTTTTAATACTTTAAATATTGTAGATTGATTGTGATTTGTTTTGTTTCGCGTTTTAAAGCCGTTTTTCAACAGTAACGGACAATTAACTTAACCAGAGTTCCCGGATTCCGTACCAGTAAAAACCTGTTCTCCACAAGTAATTGTCAAATTCCCTACATGAATATGAGATGGAGGACGAATGATTATAGTCACAATACCCCTTATCAAATCGTCACGGAGAAGAAAAACCTCGCCCGAGGATCGCACTTGCAATCTGCTGTGGCCTTATTGAGCTTGTGGAGCAAGTTCTACAACTTATATAAATCAATTTCGACATTTCGTTCCTGATGAATCCACCATCAGGGTAGGAGCATAGAAACCAGTTTCCCTTTTAATGACAAGCATCCAAGCAAGGGAGCTACTGGTAATATTTCTCACGTCTTTGGTATGACGGGGCCGGAGATCAAACCCAATACCACCCCGCCCCACCGGAGTCGAAGCGGACCCGGACTAGCTAGGCTCTCTGCACTGTTAATGAATACGCTTTTGTAATGAAGGCACATATGCAGGTGTTATGTTTTCTCTGTCTCTTTCCTAGAATAACTGTAATGATTTATAAAAAACGGAGGAATGTATATACACGTAGTTAAGGTATCACAGAGGGGGACATGGATGTTTTTGTCATACTAAAACGTGCGCACGTATTAATTACTTCGTACTCACATAATATCTATTACTTCCGCACGTAATAAGAATTACGTTGCGTGCGCACGTAATAGTATAAAAAATACCTCTACGCACATATCACTCGGCATGATTGAAAACTTACTATAGAGATCACTTATTAGCTATTACGTGGGCACGTGCATAGCTGTTTCTTAGTCTAACACGTGCGTACTGAGCAACTATGCCGGTTCTTTTTCGCTGCAGCCGTTTCGTCTCGAATATGTCTGTCTTTCTATCTGATGAAAGGAAAAGCGGTAATCCAGAGGAAAGTCGGGGCATCTGCTTCTCATTGTGCAACCATGACCTATTGTTATTTTGTAAACAATTTATACCTACCGCTCTAATGAATTCAGTGTTTAATACCATTAGAATAAAATCAAATGTCTTCATGCGCGCATACAAATGTTACTACTTGGGTATATCCCAGGTCGTCTTGTAAACTGATTTTAATATAAACGCAATATATAATATAAATGCAACAATTGTAATTGGAATATAACATAATGGAGGAAAATCAAAAAAATTTCTTTCATCTATAACCAAAAATCTTTTGCAGGAAATCGGAAGCATTGTACGTTACATATATAAGGGCATTTTTGCGGGAAACTGCACGTGCCTTTCATGTCACTCCTTCCGTAATGATCTTACATACGCTTATGTATATTTTGTGCTTCTCATATCGATATTATAGTTTCGTGTCAAAGGAAACGTTTTTGATTAAATTAAGTTGAATAAACTAGATCTACATAGATATGCTTCCATAGTTGCAATACCGATCTAACTCGGTTCCGGTTTCATTTCTGCGGGTACGTGTTTTAATTATGTGGTAAGGATTTAGTAATATTCAACTCGTATATTATTTATTCAAGTAAAATGAACACCTATATCGTTTTTTCAACTTACTTGATGAAGATACTTCATTACATATTTAAATAAAAAATCACCGAAAATATGAAAAAATGGAAACTTGTAAGACAAAGTCCTGCCTCCTGATTTATTCGACGAAGGTTTTGTTTTATACGAATGTCACACAACAAGAAGAACATTCCGTATGCGAAACAAAAACAAAACACTAAATATGTAAGGAGACATAGAAGCAATTTTTTTTATTTTAAAAAGTTAATATTTCATCAAGTATGTGAAATATCTCGCTAAATTACTATCAATCAAAAAAATGCAAAACTGTTTCTATGTTGCTATGGTAACGCATATGAAATGAAAGTTTTGAATTTTAGTTTTAGAAATTTTCTTGATACGAAATAAAACGAAACAGACATAATAGTTAGAGAATAAGCCAATGTAGATGTATAAAATAAAAAAAATCTTATTTCTTAAAAGTGTTTTCGTTTGTTCTTACATGAAAGAGTTATTTCCCTTGTTTTTGCACGATCATTCTGTCTTAGAATACAAAATAAAAATTCGTTTTAAGAAGTTCACTGTGTATTGTGACGACATACAATTTATAGGGTTCAGCAATATAAACTAAAATATATTGCAAAATAGTTTTCTATACCCCCATCCTAAATGATCAAATATCTTTTCAGCGGAAGTCTTAGATAGATGTAATAATCAATTATTTTTGGTTCATTACCGACGTCTGGTCATTGTATCTTGGTGGATTTTGAAAAATATAGTTAATTACCAATGGAATGGTGTTGTTTTACATGCATATTTAGTGGGGGCCATTTTTGGTCCTTATCATATCCCGTCCTTTCGGTCAATTTTATGACTTTTAGGAGAAACTTATAGAAACGAATATTTTGTGTTATAAAACTTTGATAGTCCTTTAGGATGCTGTCTTAAGTACAGATAGGTTCTAGAAAGCCTATTTCGACCATTCTAGGAAATCGTCAAGATTTTCAATGAACAGAAATACAGTTAACATTGAACAATCAGTTTTTCCCATTTCGTGACACACTTTCTATTCATCAATTTTGATATGTTAATTTCATGTGATAGAATTCATAAAAATCTTTCATTTACATCCCCCATTCTCGATTCGATTTTCAACCGTTATCGAGTTATGACGTAACAGCGATTTTTAAACATTCTTTCCTAAACTTTTCAATAAACTATTGAAACAGGTAGCATTGGAAAGATCTTGTCGCATAGGTTCAGAAAATGTATAGATATTTACCTCTATCTAGATCCGTTCTCAATATATTGGCGTTTAAAGATTGAAGTGACGTCATTGCAAACGTTTTTGAGCGGTAAATTCAAATTTCGCAACCACAATTTTCAAAATGTAATTTCTCCTCTATTTGTGGACCGATTTTAATTATCTTGGTGTCAAACCAAAACGCTTGACGAGACCTAAGTGTTGGTAGCACACAACCGGAAATGAAATCACTCATGCGTATAATATCGATTTTCTCCTTTATTACTCAACCGACTATACCCGTGTTTGGTATCCTACGAAAGGTTTTGACTAGTACTATTTCATTGTTTGCACTAAAAAAATATGGGGTCACTCACGCGTAAAATGCGTCAAAGTAAGCTAACCTGATCCATACACTTTGAGATCAAAAATGACAATGAACGAATTCACAGGGTAAAGTAAAATAGAGCCAAAGCAATGTTCTGATTAGTCAGTAAAGGTTATAGCAATGCTCTGATTGGCTAGTGATATGACGCATTCTGATTGGTTTAATTCTCAAAGGAAGGCTAGCTTACATGTTAAAACTTGTCATACCAACAAATCCTCCTCAACACCTCCTCCTTCACTCCTCCTCCCCTCCTCCTCCTCCTCCCCTCCTCCTCCCCTCCTCCTCCTCCTCCCCTCCTCCTCCTCCCCTCCTCCTCCCCCCTCCTCCTCCTCCTCCTCCTCCTCCCTCCTCCTCCTCCTCCTCCTCCCCCTCCTCCTCCTCCTCCTCCTCCTCCCTCCCTCCTCCTCCTCTCCTCCACTCCTCCTCCTCCTGCTCCTGCTCCTCCTCCTCTTCCTTCTCCTCTGCCCCAAGAAAGCGTAAGAATGGCAAACAGAATAAAGCAGCGTCATTTTGATAAAAGATAATTACACCGGTTTAACAAATGCATCAGTGTCCTGTGTGCAATCAGTCTTTCTCTCGGATTGACAACATGCAGAAACATCAACGTTATGTCCACGGAAATGACGAAGCCACTGACAGTTTTTCACCGCCATTTCAAACTTGGGACATCTTAAGAGAGACGACGTTTCAACATCCATTTTCTATGGTCGTTTCAGGACCAAGTGGTAGTGGAAAAACTGAATGGACAAGAAAACTGTTATCGTCAAATCTTGTAATACTTCAGCCTCAGCGTATCATATGGTGTTTTGGACAATGGCAGCCACTGTATGATGAACTTCAGCGTGAAATCCCCGGTGTCGAATTTGTACACGGTATTCCAGACTACTTGAATGATTCCCAATATATAAATGTTAGTCAAAGGAACCTGCTGGTCTTTGACGACTTGATGACTCAAAGAATTGCTGATCTCTTTACGAAGGGCAGTCACCACAGGAACATATCTGTCGTATATCTCACCCAAAATTTATTTTCTCAAGGTAAAGCCTGCAGAGATATCGCTTTGAATACGCAGTATCTGGTGCTATTTAATAATCCTATTGATAGACAGCAAGTAGCTACATTGGCAAGAAGAATATATCCTTCGTCTAGTAACATCTTTATGAAACGGTTTGAGCGAGCGACATCAAGACCGCACGGTTATTTGGTAATAGACTTTAAATCGAGCACCCCAGAACAACACCGTTTACGTGAACACATTTTCGAGAAAACAAACAGATGATGAATATAAACAAGAAGACTATTTCAATGGAGAAGGATACTTATCTGACAAAATTGATGACAAGGATGAAGATGAGGAGGAAGATTCTGATGACCATGATGATGATGATGATGATGATGATAGTGATGATGAAACCGAAAATAGAAATAATGATACTTTTGTAAAGAAACGATCTTTGATCAAGGGACCTCCAGGTAAACGTAGAAAAGTTGAGATTATAGAAGAACGATCACGCCGTGAGATATGGGATAAGCGTTTTCAGGATCCTCTCAGACAATCTATTAAAGAACAATTTAAAGCTAAAGTTAACAACTATACAGAACAAGGGCTCTCTTTTAAATAAGCGTACCGTCGCACTGCTAATGACGAATTGCCTCAATTAAGAAAGAGACTGAGACAAAATTATGCCCGATTTGTAATTGACTTTTATGAGCTTCAAAACGACCCTACTCAGCAGCAGATTATACAGTCGGCTAAGAAACTAAGAAGTCAGCACAGTATGACTGTCAAAGAATCTATTCGGCAAGCCATTGCCCTTAGAAAAGACCTATTTGATGAGTTGTGGCCCGATCATAAAAGCAACGAAGAATATTCAATGGATGATAATAAAGAAAGTGATGACGATGAAGAATCGGATGATGATGAATGAACGTTGTAAGAAGGTTTGGCGTGCTTTACCTTTCATCATGCCAAAATGGGTTCCGTAGTGGTATACGATTATAAACAAGAAAAATGGGTACCGGATAAACCGGACCCGGAAAAATGGGTACAACACTTCAAAGACTTGAGGGATGGTTATGTATATCCTGATTATATGGGCCGTTACATCGTGGGTAGCGGTGCTCATCTTAGAAAAATGGCTGAATTAAAAGAGAGACAAGAAAGGGAAGCAATGAAACAAGAACAAAAGGGGGAAGATCTTCCCGTAGTAAAACTTGTGACACCCGTAGCCCAAGCGGTTGATATTGCTAGGTCGGAAATAAGACGGTCACAAAAACATAGTGATCTGAAGCGACATATGGATAAAATGGACACACCTTTGAGTCGTGATTTAGACACCCCACGACGTAAGAAATATCGCGAAAGCATGACCCAAGATACTATGGATTGGAACACCTATACATTTTAAAATGAATAACTACGAGCTCGAGGAAATGTTAAAAGAGTACCCTGTGACAATATGCGCGGCGGATCAACTTCAGATACGTAGGGGACAATACGTGATTTCAAATACAGACACGAGCCAGGGATCGGAAAAACATTGGGTGGCCTTTTATTTTCCTAAAAGGGGACACGACGAATTTTTCGATTCACTAAGTAATAGACCAAAGCACTACAAAGTTCATTTTGAGCAAGTGTTAAAGAAGCGTTACTGGATGAACTTCAGTCAAATACAGGATACAGATTCAAACATATGCGGGCTGTATTGCGTATATTACATTATGAATCGATGTTCTGGACGAAAAATGAAGGACATTGTAAAACCGTTTGATGTGTATTGCAAGAAGTTGAATGATGACTTTATTTTGTCTTATTTTAGTTGATACATGTAACCTGTATTAGTGATACAAGCTTTGGCAATAAAAGATTGAAAGAACAATATGTCTTTGTTATTTATAACCCATACGTTTGAATTTGATTTGAAAGAAAAGATGAAGCGTCAGTAGGTGTTGTGGTGTACACAAATAAAACAACATATTCCTTTATTGTATTTTATTTCTTCAACATCGCTTCACAAATTGATATCATGCTTCGCAATAAGCATTTCTAGCAGTTCTAAATGAAGAATTGCATCAATAATATCTACAGATTTCGTAAGTAAAATAAGATTATGTTTGTTAGTCTTCTCTTGGACTGGAAACCAATCGTAAAGAAATTCTTGGCCACCACCTCGTATCGCATCGTTGACATAAAGCGCTATTTCCTCGTTCTCAGGAATATAAGTCATCCAGTTACTTTCACTGATCGCCTCAATACTCAAATTCATCTTATGAAATCGAATCATGTCGATCAAAGTGTCTTTAAAAGATATAAAAGTGCTCTTTTGCTTTAACCACTGTTTTGTGCCTTCTTGGGGAAACTTTGTGCTGTTATTTACTAAGAACCATTCTATACGGCTCATAGTCCAACATGTAATATAACGGTATGTAGGGTCTTTCTACACAGTCGGAAAATATTTTTCTACAGAGATCCGATGATAACACATCCATCATTTATTCTTTATAACACTGTCTCTTTAATCTGTCCTTCATACACATTTTGATCAACACAAATCAGCAACGAATTCCAGTCAAACACGCCAATTTCTGTTTGCATGATGATCACAGAGCATAGTAAGTACATCTATGTAGATATTTTCGGGTCCTTCAGGTTCCGTACTGATGTTACAGGAGCAATAGGAATTTGGTTGCAAGCTATGTTCGCACCACTTGTGTTCTATTTTCGGATGATATTTGCTCATGTAGTTTCGGAGCATGTACATCCATGTGGAGTAATTCATATCGAATTCAATTCTCGTTTTTGTTATGTCCTTGTACCTAACATAGAGACACCCCTTCGCTTCCAGAAAGTCGCGTAAAGCACACTCTATGTCTACCAAATAATGGTCAGCAGCGAAGGAATTCATCATATTCTCGAATACTCCCGAGCTATTTTCCATGATTTGACTTCTCAATGATTTTGTCTGATGAAAGCGTTATTATATACTTTTCATTCGAGGTATTTTAGTAACAGTGGTCATTCCTTTTAATTTTGATTGGCTAGTTAAAAATAGAAATTCTAGTTTTGAACGGCTAGAAACCAAACTATCGCACAAATGACAAGTTTTAACATGTAAGCTAGCCTTTCTATGAGAATTAAACCAATCAGAATGCGTCATATCGCTAGCCAATCAGAGCATTGCTATAACCTTTACTGACTAATCAGAACATTGCTCTGACTCTATTTATTTTACTTTACCCTGTGAATTCGTTCATTGTCATTTTTGATCTCAAAGTGTATGGATCAGGTAAGCTTACTTTGACGCATTTTACGCGTGAGTGACCCCATATTCTTTTAGTGCAAACAATGAAATAGTACTAGTCAAAACCTTTCGTAGGATACCAAACACGGGTACAGTCGGTTGAGTAATAAAGGAGAAAATCGATATTTTACGCTTGAGTGATTTCATTTCCAGTTGTGTGCTACCAACACTTAGGTCTTGTCAAGCGTTTTGGTTTGACACCAAGATCATTAAAATCGGTCCACAAATAGAGGAGAAATTACATTTTGAAAATTGTGGTTGCGAAATTTGAATTTACCGCTCAAAAACGTTTGCAATGACGTCACTTCAATCTTTAAACGCCAATATCTTGAGAACGGATCTAGATAGAGGTAAATATCTATACATTTTCTGAACCTATGCGACGAGATCTTTCCAATGCTACCTGTTTCAAAAGTTTAGGAAAGAATGTTTAAAAATCGCTGTTACGTCATAACTCGATAACAGTTGAAAATCGAATCGAGAATGGGGGATGTAAATGAAAGATTTTTAGATATTCTATCACATGAAATTAACATCTCAGAATTGATGAATAGAAAGTGTGTCACGAAATGGGAAAAACTGATTGTTCAATGTTAACTGTATTTCTGTTCATTGAAAATCTTGACGATTTCCTAGAATGGTCGAAATAGGCTTTCTAGAACCTATCTGTACTTAAGACAGCATCCTAAATGACTATCAAAGTTTTATAACACAAAATACTCGTTTCTATAAGTTTCTCCTAAAAGTCATAAAATTGACCGAAATTTAATCCGCTTTTACAGTTTTCAAAGTATTAGTGTCAACATTGGCCAGTTCTCTTTATGATTTATCTTAAGCCGATCTCAAGTCAAAAAATATTAATACTTAATATTTGCTGAAGGTTGAATTTCATGTATGGTCTTGTAAAATTCTGCACAAGCTTAGGTACCAAGAGTGTCACACACGTGTTGGTTCATTTCAGCGATATGACGCATTTCCTCCTAATCACTCCCCCTATTGCCGTTCCTTTTCCTTGCATTTACGCTATTTTTTGCATCCCCTCGCCTTTTAATTTGAGTAAGTTTTCGTGTCTTCCCCTTGCTTTGGCAGTCAAAATCCTAAGACGGTATGATTGTTTTTCCATCTTGTGTGGGTGCGTTTGTATGCTTTTCTTACTTGTTGCTTGTTCGTGTATCTTTGGTACATGAGTGTCTGCGCTATTACGGTTTACGTTGTAGTGTGATTGTTATTAAAGAACATGGCATTCCATGGCATATTCGTCCTCGTTCGTTCATTACGTTTTTTTTGTTGTGGGCCTACTATGCAAATGCTTGGCTCTTGGCTGTGTTTTAATGTTTTGTGCCTCTGAAAAGTTTACACTTACCTATTACCTTTTTACTATACCAAATCAATGTTGCGATATAGTCATCAAAATTCAAGAGTAAAGGCCAAGCGTTTATACATAAAGGAGAACTGAACATGGCAACATGGGTTATTTTTATCACATTCTTTTCTTCTTTCTTTAAGTTCCTCTGTTGCTAGTTATTGTTCATTATAACACTTCAGTTTTGTTTGCAATATTCCTTACCAGTACATGTTAGATTCATGTATTGCTCTGCCGTACTTCTGTCGTTTGCACCACTTAAAACTTACACATTGTATTAATTTATTTATTTTGCTGGGTTTAACGTCGCACCGACACACTTATAGGTCATATGGCAACTTTCCAGCTTTGATGTGGAGGAAGAACCTAGGTGTCCCTCCGTGCATTATTTCATCACGAGCGGGCACCTGGGTAGAACCACCGACCTTCCGTAAGCCAGCTGGATGACTTCCTCATTTGAAGAATTCAACACCCTGACTGAGGCTTGAAGCCACATTGATGAGGGGCAAGTGATTTGAAGTCAACGACCTTAACCACTCGGCCACGGAGGCCCCTATACATTTTAAGCAACTTCAACGTTTTTTGGATAGTTTTCTAAACATGTGATATATTAATATGATCTTCTTCTGCAAGAGAAACCAAAACACCTACTTATATCTACATTAAATTCAATTACTCAACTTGGCTTTCATGTGTTGACTTTGGAACCATGGTAGTAAGCAGGGCTTAAATTAACCATGGATGTGCCATTGGCGGTTACAAGACGTAGTGTTCCTTTCATTGTTCATTTTGTCTTCGTTGACTATAAGTTTTACTTCGTCTATATTTTGTAGATTTGTTTATGTGTACACATCCATACATACACTGCTATGGGCTTGTGGTTTGATGGGGATGTGTTCTTAAAACTTCGATAATAATATTTGTCTTCTTTTTTCAGTTTGCGATTCTGTTTGTCTCACTAACTGTGTTATCCCCAATGGAACACAATGTTTTCGACATCTTCTGTTTGTAATATACTAACACTACCTTTCTCAAGTTAATTTAGATGATTTCTGTTAACAGTTCTCTATGCTTTCTTTAGTTTGAAATGACAAACAAATGATATTTCAGATTGGGCAAATATTCCCTGTTTTGTGCAAGTCAGTCTTTCTTTACTTTCAGTACTTTGATTTTTTATTTCAGATACTGTGTTTGGCCATCAATCTACTGAAACAGGTAACCAGTATTTAATTTTAAATGCCTACACAATGATGTTTATATAACTAGCTTAAATTTTAAATTTGTAGATACAGTCTGAGAAGCGGATGGAATCAAATTTGAAAATTATTGGTAAATATTAGATAGCTTATCTGTCCATACATCATGTCTGTCTGTTGATGTCAAATGGATCATATATACTTTCTGTATTGATAAAGATGACAGCCAAATCTTAAACAAATTGACTTCTAGAAACAAAATAAATTCACAAAATGATTCAAGCCATTGTATTTGTTTTTTACATGCAAACTAAAAATCCACAAACATGTTTAGGATGCGAGTTTTGAACACGCATGCCTGTTTCAAACCGGAATAAGAACCACTTAAAATATCCATTAATCGCTGAATATATTTGTTACATCTGATAAACTCTAGGATGTCTTTTTCTGTGATGATATAAATAAAATTTTAGAAACAGTAAAGATGTACAATCGATGCAGGAAAACACTTCCAAATTTCATCGCGAAGTATGATTGAACATTTTGTGTGAAAATATGTAAATCCTGTATTGAAAGAATGCGTTTTTACAATAGCTTGAACAGCTGTTACAGCCATCTTGTCCGCAGCAAGATCTTTTCTTGATTTCCCTTTAATATCAGACACGACCATTCTCATTAGAAAAATGAATTCTTCAGATTACACATCTCTAAGGTAAGTAAAGATATATTTAAATTTCAAGAATTTTCTATTACCATCTTGATACCTTCTGTATCTATGCCAACTACGGCCGGAATATTTACGAAAAGACCTATTACGGATTTGGTGGATGAAACAGAAGGGGATACAAAATAAGTTCGGATGTAGTTGCATAAAAAAGGTCTAAGTCTAAATGTTGTAGCACTGTAGTCATAAGAAAACCGTACTTCGTTCTGTTCATTGTGCACTTCAGATTCTTATTCTAAATGCCTGATCGAATGCTGATTTATATTTACAAAGCATAGATTCTCTGTTTTGTGCTAGTCAGTCGTTCTTTACTTTTACTACTTTGATTTTTTTATTTCAGATACTGTGTTTTCCCATCAATCTACTGAAACTGGTAACCAGTATTTCATTTTAAATGCCTACACAATGATGTTTATATAACTAGCTTAAATTTTAAATTTGTAGATACAGTCTGAGAAGCGGATGGTATCAAATTTGAAAACTATTGGTAAATATTATATAGCTTATCTGTCCATACATTATGTCTGTCTGTTGATGTCAAATGCATCAGATATACTTTCTGTATTGATAAAGATGTCATCCAAATTTTGAACAAATTGGCTTCTAGAAACAAATTCAATTCACAAAATGATTCAAGTCATTGTATTTGTTTCTACATGCAAACTAAAATTCCACAAACATCTTTTTAATATGCGAGTTTTGAAACACACGCCTGTTTCACACGGCAATAAGAACCACTTCAAATATCCATTTGTCGCTGAATATATTTGTTACATTTGATAAACTTTAGGATTTTTTTTTCTGTGATGATATAAATAAAATTTTAGAAACAGTAAAGATGTACAAGCAACGCAGGAAAACTCTTCCAAATTTCATCGCGAAGTATAATTCCTGTCAATGCAAATCAACAAAGATTAAAAATTTTGTGTGAAAATATATAAAGTAAATCCTGTATTAAAAGAATGCGTTTTTACAATAGCTTGAACAGCTGTTACAGCCATCTTGTCCGCAGCAAGATCTTTTCTTGATTTCACTTTTAATATCAGACACGACCATTCTCATTAGAAAAATGAATTCCCCAGATTACACATCTCTAAGGTAAGTAAAGATATATTTAAATTTCAAGAATTTTCTATTATCATCTTGATACCTTCTGTATCTATGCCAACTGCGGCCGGAATATTTACGAAAAGACCTATTACGGATTTGGTGGACGAAACAGAAGGGGATACAAAATAAGTCTAGATGTAGTAACAAAGGTTTAGGTCTAAAGAGATCTTTTTCAACATGTTGTAGCATTGTAGTCATAGGAAAATCGTACTTCGTTCTGTTCTTTTTGCACTTCAGACTCTTATTTTAAATGCCCGATAGAATGCTGATTTACATTTACAAAGCATAGATTCTCTGTTTTGGCTAGTCAGTCTTTCTTTACTCTCACTATTTTGATTTTTTATTTCAGATACTGTGTTTTCCCATCTATCTACTGAAACAGGTAACCAGTATTTCATTTTACATGCCTTCACAACGATGTTTATATAACTAGCTTAAATTTTAAACTTGTAGATACAGTCGGAGAAGCGGATGGAATCAAATTTGAAAAATATTGGTAAATATAAGATTGCTTATCTGTCCATACATTATGTCCGTCTGTTGATGTCAAATGCATCATATATACTTTCTGTTTTGATAAAGATGTCAGCCAAATCTTGAACAATTTGACTTCTCGAAACAAAATAAATTCACAAAATGATTCAAGCCATTGTATTTGCTTATACATGCAAACTAAAAATCAACAAACATATTTTTTAATATGCGAGTTTTGAACACACAAGCCTGTTTAACACGGCAATAAGAACCACTTCAAATATCCATGAGTCGCTGAATATATTTGTTACATTTGATAAACTCTAGGATTTCTTTTTCTGTGATGATATAATTTAGAAACAGTAAAGATGTACAAGCAACGCAGGAAAACACTTCCAAATTTCATCGCGAAGTATCATTCCTGTTAATGCAAATCAACAATGTTTAAAAATTTTGTTTGAAAATATATAAAGTAAATCCTGTATTGAAACAATGCGTTTTTACAATAGCTTGAACAGCTGTTTCAGCCATCTTGTCTGCAGCAAGATCTTTTCTTGATTTCACTTTTAATATCAGACACGACCATTCTCATTAGAAAAAATAAAATGAATTCGCCAGATAACACATCTCTAAGGTAAGTAAAGACATATTTAAATTTCAATAATTTTCTATTATCATCTTGATACCTTCTGTATCCAAGTGCGGCCGGAATATTTATGAAAAGACCTATGACGGATTTGGTGGATGGAACAGAAGGGAATACAAAATAAGGCCGGATGTAGTTGCAAAACAAAGGCTTTACCGTTTAGGTCTGAAGAGATCTTTTTCAACATGTTATAGCATTGTAGTCATAGGAAAACTGTACTTCGTTCTTTTTGCACTTCAGATTCTTATTTTAAATGCCTGATCGAATGCTGATTTATATTTACAAAGCCTCATATAAATTGCTAAAACTTTTAATCTCTAAGTTAAAACTTGCGCTAGCCTTTCCATCAATTAAACATTGAAGCTATTACTTGTCTTAAAATATCTAAACGGTTAAATTCATAAAAAATACTTTTAAAATATTGTAATATTAATATGATTAAATCGAGGGATGAAGCACGTGCATAACTTTGTTAAAAGTCAGTTGATATTTTCTGTCTAATGCTATTGAATAACAATGCCCGATTTATTATTAATTATTGTTATTCAATAGCATTAGACACAAAATATCAACTGACTCTTAACAAAGTTATGCACGGGCTTCAACCCTCGCGTTTGTGTTTTTCTTTGCGGTGTGCAGGAGGGGGTTGGGGTGTCTAGCAAAGGATCTTTCCATTTTCAAGTGTTGCTATTTTATAACCTTCCTTCAGTATTTTTGTGTAAATCTGAGTTTATCGGCTAAATCAAGATCAGATAGGGAAAGTAGAATGAGCTGATGTTATACTCTTGCATCTCTTTACAATAAAAAGTAAATGTAATATAATGGGTGGCATTGTTTAGAGCTTGTTCCCAGATTTCTTAGCATTTATAACAGTATTAGGTTTCGGCTCACCGTTTTAAAGATATTATGCATAAAGTGAAGCTAAAAGGGCCATTTTTTTGTTATCCTGTGTCATTTTAAACAAACCAAAAACTGAAAATGTGTGGTGAAGAATTTTTTTAAGGTAACTAGTGTATAATTATACATATCGGGTAACATTTTGATGATGCCATTTATTATCATATTGAGTATTTTCATGGGTAGCATCTTTTCGGGCAACGTTGTCATTGTTATGCTTTTTCATGTTTTACATTTGAGTTGAGTTTGTGAAGATGTCAAAGCAATATCTATGACAAATCATGTTTATATTCATTATTTATGACACAAGTGATTATGTATCCTTACAACAGGTACAAACAACTACTAGCCAAAACTCTAGTTAATCTTCAGGAACTAATAATCGAAGTACACCGTTTGGTAGTGTCCGTAGATAGCAATTTTAAGCATGATTTCTATTAACATGTATGAGCTATTGATATGTTTCTACTGTTTTCTGTTTCAGATTCTGGCGATAAATGAAAAAAGTAGAGCTTGAAACCTTAGCTTTCTGCATTTTTTTCATGTCGACCAGTTCAAATTTGTTTGTAGATCGTAGTGTCCGTAGATCATATTTTTAAAGTAGAGTAATTTTGCAAAAAAAAGAAAGAGTCAGGAAATGTTGTTCTCATATATGTTTTATTGTTTTCAACTAGATAAACTATACTTAAACTTCAAAACATATAATATTTATCATAAAAAACATTATTTAATTTAACAGAAATTTGTGCATTGTAGAATACAAAAATATTTTTTTTTCTTTCTAAATAATATATCATATGTAGTCAAAGTCCTAGTTGGGATATGAATAACATATTTCGTAGTGTCCGTAGATAATTTGATACTAAAACAGAATTTGTTGTATTTCTAAAACTAAGATTTAGAGACATCTATAAACCAGTGTTTTCTTGTCAGCTTATACAAGTTTTGTGATTTATGTACTTTATTGGTTCTTCCCAATTGAATTACAAAAGCAATAAAATTTGAACGATTTAAGCAAATGTTAAACTTCAAATATCTTTGGTTCTTGTGTCATTGGATCAAATATTGTATTGGAACAGATCAGATACCTATTACTTTATGTGTTCACAGATGTTTGTGCGTGCATTTTGGTAGAACAGTTTCTGCTATTGTGTTGTATTCATTGAAAATACAGCACCGTTATGCTTTTAGTAGTAGTGTCCGTAGACCAACTACCTTTGGAGGAAAGAACAGCTGCAACTTTTTTGATATTCATGCGCAAGCTAAAACCCTTTGGAATTTTATGTCTCACATATGACCCCATATAACAAACACCTTTTTAAAAGGATTCTTGACATTTCATCTTTGACCAAAAGTGAGACAAACTTTCCCTATCTGATCTTGTTCTAGCCGTTATATAAAATCGTTCTCGCGTGCTGTTTATTTGCAATTTATGTCAAGTTCACAGTACTGTAGAATATTAGTAAATCAATTTCATTTAACAAAAAGTGCCTTTTACTCTTACAAAACACGTACAACTACACTATGCTATGTAGACGAAACTATTACGATGCTGAACTTAACTGAGAAAACGTACAGAAATGGATCTTTATCTTTATTGCCATTATTTTATTCGGTACATTCAACAAAATGCAGTATCTTTTCCAGAACAAATATATGTACTACGTACGATGTTCAAACAGTAAATGTAAAATAGAACAAAATGTTGTGACTTTTTACCTCTTTCAGGCTCTTCAGATTATGGGGAATATTTTTTCAGCAGCATACAAGGTGAATCTTTCTTAAAGTTTGTGGGTTAAAATGCAAGATAACATTAAGTAATGTTGTTTTTAATCTCATTTTCCCGTTTATAGCTTATACATGTGAGGAGTGAACAGTTTTATACTAATTATCATGATTGTAGAACTGATTTTTTTTTTCGCATTAACATCTATCAGAAAAATGTAACATACACAGAAATATTCTCATGAGTAAAATCATTGAATCTCTTCAAAACGGATAAGTATTTTTATGTCATGAAGTTTGCGCCCGTTTGATTTAGAATACAATGTATATCTAACTCCTAAACAATGATTATATTCAACGTTAAGTCAATTTAGAGATATATCATTTTTTTCATTTAATTCATCAATCCTGTCAAAAATTTGTACTACGTATTCTTCAAAACAATTGGATATTACGCTTCTAAGGTAATTCTGTACTTTTGATAAACAGGAAGTAATGGCGTAATGTCCTTATGTGGGATCTCTTTAATCAAGCGCAACTACCTCAAGAACATGCATAAGGATCCATACATTTTATAGCATCGTATTATATTGTCGGTCCGGTATCATTTTTCCTTCTTTGCTGTATAGCAAAACAGGCAATTTTGGACATGAATTACAACAATGGCAGCTTTGTATTTTTTAAGTTAAACACTTTTCAAATCATTTAGCATTAAATATTCAACTGGCATCAACAATGAACATTTTTTTTTCTACATTTCAAAGTTTGCAATCACTGTTAAAATCTTCATACACATCTATCAATGTCGTTTGGTCCGGAGTACTTTTAACCCTTCCGCACGGAAATGTGGTCCTGCAGAAAGCAGACCAAACAATTATTAAAGACATCAGAAATGGCACAAAATGTTCACATTCTCACAACGTAAAATTCTTTGATTTTCAGGCTATCACTTGGTTTAAAGAGAAAATTCTCAGACAAAGAGTAAGTTCGACATTTGTTTTTCCTTTCTAGTGAGTAGAAGCTTTCTGCCTAAATGGACACGTCTGAGTCACAACATTATATTTAATTGTGACAAGAATTAACAACATTACAAGGACTGCACGCAAAAATTCCACATTTGAAGTTGAAGTTACACTTGAGTGTCCATATGAAATCAAACGTCTAATTAGTAATGACCTTACTGGACTGACAGAAAATTTACGTAACTCCTGTTCTCTTGAGCCCGTCTAAAAGCAAACATTGCGACATGTGAATCAAAATACGCCGCACGCAAAATTTGCGTTTGGTTTATGTTTGCGCCTATTAGTGTCATTTACTTTTGAGCCAACGGATTTTTGCGTAATGGTGTATTTTTTTAAACGAACCAGGAATTAAATTGCACACTGCAAAAATGGGTTGGAAATATTTCTGCGGAGTTAGTTTATTATATATTTCTAAAGAACTTGCAAAGGAATAAATTAAACATTAAGTTGACAACATTAATATTCATAAAATGTTGAATTTATGAAACATCGTTCAGTTCAGAACAACATTTGTCGAAACATTAATCAGTCACCACCGGAGTTAATTCATCTGCACTTAGAACCCCTTTAGTGCATGTGAACCAGGACTTGATATATAATTTTCTGATAGGCGAATGTTTATACCCGGTACCAATATTTTGTCATTAGAACAAAACGTTCAGTCAGAAACAATGTTTTTACAATATATCATTATTTGTGCTACTATATGGTATTCGAAGTGACTTATCGAAGTTTTGTTTGTACGTTATTGACACCATGACACCATGACACCATGATACCACAAACCACATTCCTGAATCTTATAAATTATTATTCCTACATCTTACAGCAAATTTACGTCTACATACATGAAGTTTATGACCAAAGGCCGAGGATAATGCTGCTTTTTCTACGAATGAGATATATTCTGCATTACTGCACAAAAGAAGATCTTGCTATCGGATTGTCAAACGACTGGCCTGTTATTGTGATGAGTATCGGGACGACGAGAGCAAAAGAAGATATAAGAGACGTTGTCAATGATATATTTCACGGTAAATGTATTTCATCTGTATAAGAATTTCAATCCGTTAGTCAAATCACATTTTAGCTAAAATTTGTTGAAAATGGTGCTATTTAATTCAAAGCCACCAAAATGAATAAATAACTGCTAAAAGTCCAAACGGAGATATTGCTCCCAAAGTAAAAAAATGCAGTACAATTGCATATAACACGTGTTTTAAACGATCAATTGATAAAAGTATACAAAAAATATAGCTAAATACTGCGTATACTTGGCTTTTTCACTCATGGTTTAATAGGGCGACGATTTTTGTAAATTTCGAGCAACGTCGGGTTTAGGTTGTTCTACATGTTTGACAAACGTGAAGTGTTGGTGTAACGTCATTAATCCGGAAAACATAAAATAAATCCTGGATTCGGCGTACGGAAATAAATCATTTTATAAATTAGTGGCAACCTGTGAGAGCCTTTATCACAGTGTCGTTGTTAATAACTTTCTAAAGTTAAAATGTGATATTAAAATACCTGACACGCTAAAAACATTAAAAATAGCGTGAAATATGCGGTTCAAACATTTTATTTCGACAAACTATAGGCCGTATCTTTATTTACAATTTTAAGACAAGCTTGTTTCCAAATGGGATGTGTTTGATATTTTAAAGTATAATACATTGCACCTACAGTTACAGTTGAAATCATAATAAAATGAAATAATTAAGAGTCATTTGTTTAACAAATTGTATTACTGTAGTGGTGTTATGTTAGTAATACATTAAAATGTCAAACCATTTACAAATTATAAATGTAATACTTTAAGCCTCACTAACACTCACAAAACAGCAAATAAATGCTTGATTACATATAAATAAACTATGTAGTAATTATGCGTATTTTGAAGGTACACTACTAAAGCCTGAACGAGTATAATATGGAAACCAGAGTTTGTAGCTGAGACTTAATTCATATTTACTAAAAATATGAACCACTGTATCGGATCTGACCAAATAGTCGTGAATATGTTCAAGAACAACCAACAAATAAACAAAAACTTTTTGCCTATTTCAAACCGAACGTATGTTTTCCGACTGCTTATGAACACGTTGCGCATCTTCGGATTTTTTCGGAAGAATGCTCCGAAACGAGGCTATAACTATAAATAGATCCAACGATAACGTGATGTTTACAAACATAGCATAGGGAATTCAACATTTTTGAAACTCACAAAATCTTTATGAAAATCATTCATTTAATACAGGTAATATACAGCTATACTACAAATTTTCGGGTGGACAATTTTGGCCCTTCCTGAATAAATGTGTTTTCACAACTTGATCTGCAAACTTATTTAGTCAATCTCTTTTCAGAATAGTTTTAAGAATATAGATTAATAGCTATCTTACACTTTAGAAACAAAATGTGATTGAAATTTACCTACATACACTGATATATGTATATATTGCTACATTAATTCAATAAAATTTTATATATTAAACACATATTCTTGGCCTAATATATGTCACTGTCAATTTAAAACTAAAAGCTTGTATATCTCATATTTTTCATGCAAATTATGTATAACTACTATCATGGAAATAGACAAAAAATACATTTTGTGGCGCGTCTTTAAACGGACATTCGTTTGAATTAATTATAAAATCACTTGATCATGAAGAATTTCCGATCGGTTACGGAAAAACGATAAACACGAAAGTAGGACAAAATGACCACCCATGTCAGTCTAAGAAAATACAAAAAAAAATCATTCGTTTCTCTGCACATGTTTTGACTTGAAGGGAATATTGCACGGCTATCGTAATGTTTACACGTATATTTCAAAATGTGTAGTTTTTTTTAAGATTTATGCTATTTTATTTCTCTTTATTTGGTACCTTTAACACCGAAATTCAACCATTACATACCTTTTTGTTTGTAAAGACATAATTGAGTACGAATACAAATACAGCAATACAAAATGCAGATTATATGTGTTAATAAAATCTGAAAGGAGATCCTTTGGAAGCATAAAACGCAACTAAGAAAAATAATTGTCTAACTCGGTTTAATTTAGATTGTTCAATAGAGGTAATGAAATATTCAACACCCCTCACGCCCCCTTACCCCTGCTTATTATATATTATAATAAACATCAAATTTAAACTTTGCCACAAAACATCCCCAGTATTTGTTTGGTAAATAGGTTTGCATTACCTGATTCGATACAAATGATAGCATAATATCATATTTAGAGTAGTTGTAAAGCTTCCCAATGTACAAAGGGAAAATGTTATCTGCCTCCTTGTATATACGGGTTGAAATGTTCTGAATTTTGTATATTTTAAACACACATTCTTATCACATAGTAATTGTCATAACTTTAGATTGGTATTTTTTTCAGATTGGCAACTCTCTCGTGTGATATATATTCTATTGAGCAGAAGAAAACCACATAAACTTGATGTCAGTCATGATATAAAGCTATCAGAATTGCAGACGATACTTTATTACTGGATCTACGACAGAAATGTAGAAAACTCATCTCTCATCAAGACGTTTTGGAATAATACCAAAATGACCATTGCAATATTTCATGCCGTAAACAGTTATAATCATAATAAAGTCAGTCTGTCACACTTTCTAGTGCCTTGAAATCTTCCAACAGTTTCCATCCAGTTCAAATGAGACTTTGAAAACATCATTCACATGAAGTTTACATAGGTTTGAAATTACTTATGACTTTTGTCCTAAAAAGTAATACGACTACATCGATATCTTGTGTACTCGACTCTTCCTTCAGGTTCAATCTGATTTGAAAATGCATCATCGACATGAAGGGGATGTTTAATAATTTTCTGATCTTTCACATACCAGTATTATATTTTGAGTTTGCCCTGTTTTGGACTTGACAATATTACAACTACGAGGGTCCTGAAAAAATGTTATGTCATTGGGTTAAGGTTTCTTAAGAGCTACGTTTTATCAAAATTATTTTTATCACAAACCTTCAAAGTATTCCATCTTTACCGAAACACATTTGTGATCTTTTTACCCAATCGCGAAAAGCAGATAAATATACTACTTTTAGTATCTGTTTAAGATACTGATAAAAAGCGCTGCAAAGAGAACTGTTGGACTTAATTTCTTCCAAAAAGGCATTTGCTTAAGCCTTGGAAATGAAAATAAGACACAATGGACTCAGGTCAGATAAATAAGGCAGATTGTTTACAACTTCCACCTTCACAGAAGCCAAAAAGCCAAAAAATACTTAACAATCAATCAAACCTAGTCTGCTATTATACGTCTTGGTTGCATTCTATGCTTCCAAAGGATCTTTTTACAAATTTCATTAACTATCATAACAGCAATCTTTAAGTGCCGTGTGGCGGCTGTAAAAATGTCTCCCCGTACTCGGAGTCAGTGTTATTATATTTTCTGTTGTTTCTTTCGCTACTCAGTGAGCAAGTGAGGTACCCACCTAGCACAAACCTTTCTCTGGTCCAAACGCTTTTTCAGAACCGCTTGCAAACTGCCTTCTGATATGTCATAACAACTGGCTATATATGTCACAATCGCGCATCCTGTTCGACATCAGCTTTTACAGTAGCGATGTTTTCCTTGGTAACAGAGGTTCTAGGCCTACCAGAACGGGTATACTCTTCAACAGATAATTTCCCAGCTTTAAAAGATTTAAACCATCTTAACACTGTGCGAACTGAAATGACCTGAGGTCCATATATACCACACAATTAATCGAATATCTGCTTTGAATCTGTATTAAATTAATTCTTTATGCGGCATTAAATATTGCTACGAATTTCAGTCTTTTCGTCCATTTTACAATTAGAAATGTGACAAGTAACCTGGTCAGTGTATATGACTGCATGTATTTGAATTTAAAATAACTCGGTCATTTGAAAAGCAATTTGCATAGAATAAAACGGATATCACTAGCTATTGGACACACTATTTAAGTGTAATGAAGCGTTTTTAAAAATACCCTGGATAAAACTACGGAAGCCTATTAGTGACAGAACTTTTTGCAGGACCCTCGTACTTGTAAATATTTTTAATAATTTCATAATAAAGTGAAGATTCATATCCTAAGATTATTTTAAAGTGCATTAGCTGCAGTTTTCCCAAATTGTCACACTTTTGATTAGAGCTTAAGGTAGATTAAAGGGAAGATTAGTATATGTGATCTATGATTGACAGTAATTTTAGGTAAATGGATAATCACCTTTACCATAGCCGAGACTGGCAAATGTCAGATTCGAGTTGTAGGTTATAAACATATATAATGCAATATGTACTATATCTTAATTTTTTTTTACACAAATAGGCATTTAAATTATACAGTATACCTTGCATTAAGAAACCCTAGGGAATGCCAAAAAGGTCTTTTAACAACAACAACAACATAATTTGTACTTTATTAGCACTAATGGGAACTAAAAAGTTTTCTGTTAATGCAAGTGGTCTTATAACAGACGCGGACACTCGAGCAAGTTTCAGTTTCTTCATAAACGTTAACACTAAAACGCATCTAACCAATCATGATTCAGCAGCAGCTTTCTAACAGGAGTTGTAGTTTTATGACTGGGTAGAAGAGGAATGGATAGTGTTTACTACGTACCATCAGACATTGTAGTTCAAGACGGTAAATACTTGACCATGTACCATTTCAGTCATTGTAGTTCACGACGGTAATTACTTCACCATGTACCATTCAGCTATTGTAGGTCAATACAGAAATAACTTGACCATGTACCATTGAGTGATTGTAATTCAAGTCGGGAATTATTTGACCATGTATACAGATTTATTTAAACCGGGTGAAAATTGAGTTGAGTACATACGGTACAAATGTAGTTATAGTATGATTAAGACCTTAAAAGGGGCCTAACTGAAATAAAATGATAATCGAATATTCTTATTTAGACAATATGCGCATGATGTAAACAAAGTTTGATTTGAAATTAACGGAAATTGCAGGAATTGAGTACCTATTTTATGTTTGTGCTATTGTTGTAAAATTGTTAATTCCAAGAAAGGGCATAAGTTATTAGGGCCCCAAATGATACATGCATGTCCACGTCATGTTGATGATGTACATGTACAGTAAATTGCATTAGAATAGGATGGACGCTATTGGTGACATTGTGTAAAACTTTTCTTGAAAGAGTTATATTACTGAGTTAAAAAAAACGTGCATAAAAGCATTTACTTATAATTTACAGATAACCAAACAAAATTCATGTTCATGCTGATAATAGCGATACCTTTCTCTTTTTGTTTAAAACTGGTTAATTAAAATGTTCAATAGCATTATAAAATGCACAAGTAAAAGTATTTATTACGAGGATGGGATCAAAATTAATGCCACTGGCTATTGATAACCGCTATTTTTAGCGCGAGTACAAAATTCACGCCTTGCTAGTGTTCCCCGTTGTAGTAGCTTTCAATCGACGTATACACTATACATGTAGACACAATATCTCGCTCACAATTCACATTTGCACAAACCGTACTTGTAGGCGGTTAGGCAAAATGGCTGATAAAAGTGTAAAAAATGCGAATGGAATTAGGTCTTACATTAAGACTTGCGCTTCACTCGGAAGAGGTTCAAAGGACATTTATGCTGACATATGTGTTGTTTATGGTAGTAATGCAATGTCCTTTTCCACAGTTTGCAGATGGGTTAGGAAATTTTGTGCAGGCGTGGAGTCTGTCAAAAATGCGCCTAAAACTGGTCGACCTAAGTCTGCAAGTATTCCAAGGATTGTTGAAAAAATCAAACAAATAGTACTTTCTGACGCAAGATATACTTCTCAGCAGATTGCGGACATGGTTGGCATTTCAAAAGCATCTGTGTTGGGCATTCTGCGAAATATTTTGAAACTGAAGAAGAAAAGTGCTAGGTGGGTCCCGCATTTGCTCACTGGTGAGCAAAAATGCACGCGCGTTAAGATGGCGCGCAAGCTTTTGAAAAGGTTTCCAAGATACGATCATCAAAAACATTTATGAATGTAGTAACAGGTGATGAGTCTTGGATACATTTCTTCGAACCGCATCGAAAAATTAGTAATCGAGTATGGCTCACCTAAAATGCCAGAAGGCATTGCATTGCCAAAAGGATTGCAAGTGTGAAAAATGTTATGTATGCCATATTTTTCACTACTAAAGGTCTCGCCATCCAGGTTCCTGTACCTAAGGAAAGTCAATGGATGCCAAGTTTTATAAGAAAAAAGTTCTTTAAAAGCTTCTCAAGTATTTCCAGAAACGTCGATCAAAGACGGGTTATCGAGGCATCCATTTGTTACATGACAACGACTCGAGTCACCAGGCTGGGATTGTGACGTCGTTTTTGAATGAACAGGGAGTATATGTTCTAGAACACCCACCCTATTCTCCGGATCTAGCCGCCTGTGACTTTTTTCTTTTCCCTCGTCTCAAGAAAAAGCTTGCAGACAGAAAATATACATCCCGCCAAAAGTTAGGAGCCGCCATATTTAACCGTCTTAGTGATATACCTGAAAAAGACTATCAGAAAGCTTTTATGGATTGGATTAAAAGATTGAGATGTTGTGTATCTGTCAAATGAGATTACTTTGAAGGTTTAAAATAAAGACTTTCTTAATCCAAACTTTAGTTGTCATTTAACACCATTGGTTGCATTACTTTTGATCCCACCCTCGTATAATAAATGGAATATAGGATATTTTTAAAAACCAATAGTCAAACTTACCTGTTTATCTGTCTAATTTCATTGATTAAACACATGATGAAATAATTATCACTTAAGATCGGTCATAGTGTTTTGATAATTTCACATTTTCAGACTAATTAGTTTTTCTCCAAAATTATGTTAATTGTAATACTTTAATATTTTTTATGACATACAAAAATAATAACGTAGCACACAAAAAAGAAATTGAAAATCAGAACAGACTACTTATTAAGTGGTTATATTTATGTTTCCAGCTCTCATGTAAATAAGTCAAACTGAGGATTTACTTTTACAAGATACCTATGATTAATTATTTAAACTTTTGCAAAAATAATAGTTTATATTGCTTGTTGTTGTATATATTACATTGTAAGAGCATATCAGATTTTCTCTAACCTGTTATTCAATTTTATTGCTTTTGTGTGATTTCTTTTTTATTTGTTCAACTTACATTAAATAGCGTAAAGATTTCAATGTCTCATTTATAAGTTTATAGTAAAACTGCTGACTGCATGGCTTAACCATTATCGAAATCGACATGAAACTTGAAATAGCTGTACATATAATCATGCTCTGTTAACTGCCGATAAACCTTATCAATGTTTTGAATGTTTAAAATCAACTTCACAAAATAGTCAAAGTACCAAAGAACTCGGAAATATAGTAAAACTAACACATAAGTAATATTCATTTTAAAATATGTTAAATGCATCCGAAAGCAACATACTTCTTGTTGCTTAAAAGTACACTTGATACAAATGAACTTAATTCATTCTTCAGGAAAATCATGTGTTCATGCGCAAAGAATTATTTTGAAATTTTGCAAACTGTAAGCTTACTCACCTTGTTTGTTAAGACGTATTATTATTCAGTATCTGACGCATTAAATGTTATACATTTAATATAGAGTCATTTGTCATTTTTAGGAGAAACTAACTCACTTGATTTTTAAGAAAGGCAATTTTCTAGTAAAATAATTAATTTGACAAAATATTTTGTATACCGTTGTTACATCAATAATCATACGTATTTTTATATGCAAAAAGTATTTTATGTTTATTTTGTAGTTGCGTGATTTAATCCGTTTCGTTGGATCGTCTTACACCATCGGCTCACAGACACAATCCCTTTCTTGCCAAACCATGACTAAAGTCTAAAACAAGAGGGCCAAGATGGCCTAGGTCACTCACCTGAGTAACAAACCATGAGAGTGTAAACCTGTTTGACCTAATGACCTAGTTTTTTACATCACATGACTCAGTTTCAAACACGTCGAATTTTAAGCAAATAAACATTCTGACCAAGTTTCATGAAGATTGGGGCAAAAATGTGGCCTATAGTAGGTAAACAAGATTTTTCTTCGATTTAGCCTAGTGACCTTTGTTTTGCCCCAACCAGATCCAATTTTTAAGCCGTCTGAGATTTCACGGAGACACATATTCTGACCAATTTTCATTAAGATAGGACTAAAAATGTGGCCACTTGAGTGTAAACAAGCATTTTCTTTTATTTTACTTAGTGACATAGTGTTTGACTCCACATGACCCAATTTAGAACTCGTCCAAAAGTTTATGAAAACAAACATTTTGACAAAGGTTCGCGAAGATTGAAGCTAAAAGGTTGCCTCTAGAGTGTAAACAATCGTTTCCTTTGTTTTAATTTAGTGACCTAGTGTTTGACCCCACGTGACTCAGATTCAAAATCATTCAGGATTTCGTGATAACAAACATTCTGATTAAGGTTTATGAAGATTGAATCAAAAATGTGACCTTTAGGGTAAAAATTGTCCTTGATTTGACCCAAAGTGATCCAAAAACACTCAATCGAGATTTTATATTGACAAACATTCTAATCAAGTTTCACGCACATCAGATGAAATATGCAGCCCTTATTGCACACACCAAATTTTACTTTGATTTATCAGTTACCTTGTTTAAGACCCCAGATGACCTCAAACTGGACCAGGACTTGATCAAGAAAAATAATCTGTTTAAATTGTTTTTTGTTCTTTAAAATATCTTAGACTAGTACAATTAAAATGTAGAGTAAAACCTGATTCAGGCTAAATACCTTTTATTGTTGAATGTTGATACATTTTTTGTTTTGTATTGTGTGTCCATATCATTCTGTGATATGTAGTTTGTACAGCGCTTTTGAAAGTTTATTTTATAGATGAAAAGAGCGCTATAAAAATCTGGTAAATAATAATAATAATAATAAATTCCAGGAATATTTATTGAAAATGTAGCCCCTATTGCATACACAAGGTTTTTACTTAATTTGTCCAGCTGACCTAGTTTTTGACCCCAGATGACCCTTATTCGAACTTAACCTAGATTTCATCAAGAAAATCATTCTGATAAAATTCAACGAATATTAAGTAAAAATGCAGCCCCTATTGCATACACAACGTTTTTCTTTGATTCGACCATGTGACCTAGTTTTTAAACCCACAAAACCCATATTTAAAATTGTCCTAGATCTCATCAAGACAAACATTTTGATCAAATTTCATGGAGGTCAAGTGACAAATTTCACGAATATCCGGTGAAAAATGCAGTACCTATTGCACACACCCATTTTTTCTTCTATTTAACCGGGTGACCTAGTCTTTGACCCCAGATGACCCATATTCGAAATTGACCAAGAATTCATCAAGACAAACATTCTGATAAAACTCTACGAATATTCAGTAAAAATGCAGCCCCTGTTGAATACACAACGTTTTTATCTTTGATTCGGCCAGATGGCCTAGTTTTTAAACCCAGATAACTCATATTGAAAGTTGACCTAGATCTCATCAAGACAAACATTTTGATCAAATTTCATGAAGACCAAGTGACAAATGTAGTCCGTTTGGCATACATAAGTGTTTTCTTTGATTTGACCGGGTGACCGTGTGACCAGATGACCCATATTCGAACTTGACCTAGATTTTAACAAGACAAACATTCTGATCAAATTTCATGGAGATCCAGTGTAAACTTCAGGCCCTATTACATGCACAAGTTTTTTCTTTAATTATTGATCGGGTGACCTAGTTTTTAATTCCACATAACCCAGATTCTAAGAAGTCATCAAGACAAACATTCTGACCAATTATCATGACTTTCAAACTTAAAATGTGGTCGAGAGTGTTAACAAGAGTTTCCTTTGATCTGGCCTTAGGCTAGTGACCTAGTTTTTGATCCCACATGACCCAGTTTCAAACTGAACCTAAAGAACATCAAGGCAAACATTCTGATCAAGATTCATGAAGATAGGATAATAAATATGGCATCTAAGAGTGTTAACAAGATTTTTCTTTGATTTGACCGGGTGATCTAGTTTTTGACTCAAGATAGCCCAGATTCAAACTTGACCTAGAGGTTATCAAGACAAACGTTATGACCAATTGTCATGAGTTTCAAATTTAAACTGTGGACTCTGGAGTGTTAACAAGATTTTCCTTTGATGTGGCCTACTGACCTGGTTTTTAACCCCTCATAACCCAGTTTCAAACTTGACCTAGATATCATCACCGACGACAAATATTCTGACCAAGTTTCATAAATATTTGGTCAAAACTGAGACCTCTACAGTGTTAACAAGGCCAATGTTGACGCACGACGGACAACGCACGACAAACGACGGACGCCGGACAATGACCGGCCACAATAGCTCACCTTGAGCACTTCGTGTTCAGATGAGCTAAAGCAAAAGATAATAGGTAAGGGTAGATTTCTCGGAAGCACAGAGCACTAAAAACACAGCCTCAGAGCCACGCATTTGCAAAGTAGGCCCACAACAAAAAGAAGCTGTAACGGAAAAATATTACAGACGGGTTGCTTCAAAAATCTAACAAGTATATATGAATTTCTGCCAAATATAGATAGAGGGGGAGGAAGTGGTAAGGGGTAGAAAGGGGGTCGGGGGAGGAGTTGAAGGGGAAAGTACAACAAGGATGAATATACAAAAGGAATGCTACGTTCCTTAATCACAGTTACACTACAACGTAAACCACAATAGCGCAGACATTCATGTACCAAAGATAAACACACAACCACACCCAACTAACTAACATAGGAAAACAGACAAGTAACATACAAGAACACTATAGGGCACCGCAGGCACACAAACGCACACAGGAAAAAAACAATCATGTACCGCCTTAGGATTCCGGCAGCCAAAATAAAGGGGGACATGAAAACTAACTCATAGTAAAGGGGAGGGGATTGAAAAAAAAACAAATAATAAAAACGGGGGAGCGCAAATGCAAGGGGAAAGGTGGGGGTCGATAGGGGCAGTGAGGAGAAGGAGGAAACAACTCTTACAACAAACAAGACAACGTACGCAACAGAAAATACAAGACAGACAGAAAACCAGTTGAAAAAAGCACCGCCTTGGAACGGTCAGTAACCTACATAAAGGAAACTGGGGGTTTAAACGCGTGTAGGGCATGCCAATCTCGCACTTGCCCTATTTTCAGCAAGTTAGACAACACAATGTAAATAAAATCTCCGCTGACAAAGGCTCTAACATTAGCGAAAAATACCAGATTAATTAAGTAACACATAAAATTAAGGTAAATCTAAGGTAAAATTACACCAACGTACTCAACAATTTGTCTGAAGTCAGAGCACCAAGAGCTTAACTTTTAAGGGCACGACTATGAAAGCTGCAAGACAAAATTCAACTCCCTCCGTCCGTTGTATGTAGGATTTAGGAGAAAAACATTATAGAGTCTTACACTTTATTAGTCATCGCACCATCAAATAGGACAGCGTAGCGATTAAGTTTACGAAGTAGGCCTTGAGAAACAAAAATCAAACAACACCAAATCATAGAAAGAAAGATTTGTTTGACATGAAAATTGAACAGCATGTAAAACATGTATATTTCTTTAAGAAACAAGTGTCAGTATACTGATATAAACATTGAATTCTAGAAAATGACTGCCTATAGGGGCCCCACTTCCGGACAGTCAAACGCCTTTAAAAACTCACCATTTTCGAAGAATTGTTATACATGTTCGTTTTGACGCATTTGCAATAGCGTGCGAGTGGTGAAATTTAACATAACAAGGTGGAACACAATTTTCAGCAATTGTTTATCTTTATTTCTTTACAAATGGCATTCATTTTCAAAGGAAAACAACTTTGTCTCGACGATTACTTAAAATAATCGGAAAAAGTTGCCTCCCTTTGAAAATGAATGCCATTTGTACTTAAAATAATCGGAAAAAGTTATCTCCCTTTGAAAATGAATACCATTTGTAAAGAAATAAAGATAAACAATTGCTGAAAACTGTCTTCCACTTTGTTATGCGAAATTTCACCACTCGCACGCTATTGCAAATGCATCAAAACGAACATGTGTAACTGTTCTTTGAAAATGGTGAATTTTTAAAGGCGTTTAACTCGTTCATAACAGTATAAGAATAAATCAGCAATGAGTGGGGCGCAGTTGGTTCCCATCGGGATACCAATTACTTGTGTGTAAGTTTTATTGCCTAATTTGATAAATATGTTACCTAGTAGAAACCTTAGAGCTTCACAAACCTGATCACAACTTCATAGGTTGTATCTCTTAAATTTACAGTTAGAAAAGAATGCTTTAGTTTCATTGTAAGCCAGATAATTAACGTTTTCTCTTGCAAATGTTTTCTCAATTAAAGCTACCAGTTTTCTTTTAATAAGATTATGTGGTAAATTAGTATAAAGAGTAGAAAAGTCATAAGTACTTATACTCGAACATTTGGAGTGTTTGTTTTTTTAGCTTTTTGATAACATCTCCAGAGTTCTTGATGGACCAAAACAGAGTAGTGATAACTGGTAAGTTTTTGTATGTTTCAGTTCATTTTGTAATATTTCTGTACAACATATGAAGAGGTATACACTTTACCTGTTTGTAAACACTTGCTGGGAGTATATTAGATGATTTATGAACATATATTTAAACATTTCCGAAAATAGCAATGATATCACTCTTTCTCGTAGCTTTAGCTGTTTGGCTTAACAGGGTATGAGAAAGTAACAAAGTCTACCATTTAGCGTAAACCTTTTCCCGTAACATATGATATTTCTGTTTTTTACAGAAAATATAAAAAATAAATTCATCATTTTTCTGAATGTAATTAAATGAGAAGAAGCAGAACATGTCTAGATAAGTATTTCTGATTGTGCAAATGGGAGCGTTAGTATTACTCTACTGTTTTCTTATCAAAGACCTATTGCAGGGAGACCAAATATATGTCAGCATAATTATGTTGGTACAATTTTGAAATAACACATGCATTCTTTAACAGTTTAATATGCAAAAAACGGAACGGACTTAACTAAAGTGTTACAAAATCTCTCCAGCATACATAAAGATGCATTTTTGTTATACTTGACGTAATGTCTTTATATAGTAATATTCCTTATGACGAGGGCATAAATACATGCAAATACTTTATAGAAAATGGTAGTAAATCAAAGATCATACAATTATTCCTTACACAAGACCACTTTCAATTTTATGACACTAATTTACTTCAAACATTATTTACTGCTGCGGAAGCTCAATTGACTCCTTGGTTTCCTTTTCTATAGATACGTAATCTTGAAAGAAAAAAGAACTTGAGGACTCCAGTGACAAGAAACCACTTATCTGGTTGCGTTTATAGATGGTATTTGTGTTCATCTGGAAGCATTCTTAGGAGAGGTCTATAGACTTGTTTGGCGGATTTATCAGTTTGCATTATACTATATCCTTTCGACTACCGCTATCGTACACCGACGCACTACCTGAGACGCCAAATGCAGACTATATTTTTGGGGTTCTCCATTACCGCTACTGTTTTGCAGGCGGGCTACCGCAGACGACTAATACGTACCAGAAAAATGGGGGTGTTCATTTCCATAGCGCATAATGCAGTATTTGGGTAAAAACTGTATTTTTTCGCAATTGAAAATAGAAGGAAATTAACAAAAATATACTACATTTTTATGCTGCGGTAATTTTTATGTAAAACGGTTGCTACACTGTTGGTAGTTATGTCCATTGTGTGGTTATTGGATAACTACACTGTGGCACAACTGATAGTTTCTTGTTTCCTGCAATAGTCTACTATGGTAATTTATATGCAGATTAAACAAACAGTTAATGTTATTTATTAAAAGTCACATATTTAAACGGCCACTGCATCACTGTGGCAGTACATGCTATTTTATGTGAATATGTATTAATACGCTGCGGCACTCTCTTTGGGTTTCGCATGCCCTGCATTAAACTACTGTGGTAATCGGGGAATAAATAATGTCTACAGGATAAGTTTTGATTACTAGTATAATCTATTCGCAGGTAACTTTCCAGCACTGTGGAAGTGCACTTAATTTCATTTAATAGTTATACTACACTATGGCACTGCCTTAAAATTCAAGTTTCTCACAAAAGTCTACTATAGTTCTTAGTAACAGGACGAGTAAAACTACACTGTGGTACCACATTGAAATTCGTTCTTCCTGCAAACGTCTACTGTGGTAATATTGCAGAATGGTTTGGTTGCTGTACCACTTCCTCCTTATGTCAGCCCCTCCCCCTCCCCCAATCCCGTCTAACAAGACATATGCATCCCCACTCCTATACCTAGATCCTCACTCCCTGTAATTACTTTAAGTACTCTTTTTTCCAGGCACCATAGTGCTTTGGAATTCCTTCCAGTACAACTTGTGCAAGCCCCAACCCTGAACCAGTTTAGGCAGGGTGTAACCAAACTTGCACACAATCATAACATGATAGACCTGTTTCTTTAAACTGCTTTTATCTGTAAATCCTTCTTGTTTTAACACTTTCAACTGTATTCATGCTTGCATACACATCGTATATTATTTTTATTCTCCTGTCCATTCTACTTTTAATATTCTTGTACAGGCGCGCAGCTGCACGTAATATTAGTAAAGAGGAGTGATGCAGTATAAAAAAGATAAATAGATAAACATTTAGTTAATAGTATGTATTAAAGAGAGGCTTAAAATATTCGTTTTAGCAGATGCAATTTCTGCATATCTTTGGAAGTTTAAAGTTTATATTAGAGGAAAAAAGAAGTAGAACTAACGAGGAAGGTGGTTGAACCGTATAGTGCTTCTAGACACATCCCTTGGGCACAGGCGTTCCTTGCCAGCTCAACCCATCTTTGTGGGTCTTTTAATAAGGGCGAACATTCTTGCCATATGATTTGAAACCACAGAAATTAGTCCGACAGAAGGATGTTTCGGCAGGAATAATGTAATACATGTAATACAATTATAATTCCTGTTTCGGTTAGTACAATGAACAAAGGACAGCATATGACACGTCAAATCAAAGATGGAAACATGGTAGCTAGAGTATGGAAGGTTACAGTTCAGGAATTAGGAAACCCAAACAAACGCTGGTAGTTGATACCATTGACCGAGAGTTTGCAGACTCGCATGAAATTATCTCAATGTCAGGGCGAACAAATGCTTGTCAGTTTTGCAGTATGAAGAAACTAAAGACCGCCGGTGGTCTCCGAACACCAACGTCATCATTTGGTTGTAAGCAGTGTAAAGACAATTTACACAGGTATAACAATACTCTTCTTATTAAAAAGTTATATTGATCTAATGAGTAGTTTTAAAGATTTCATGGTATTATTGAGCCATTGCTATGTTACGTGAACGTACTTTCTTTTACTCCATGTATATAAACTGGGTCTGAGTCAACAAATTGCTCAAATCCAAAAATGTACTCAAATTATCGCTCTGGGTTAAATTTCTCGAAATATTTAAGCATGTCAGAAGAGGAAAATTCTGTTATTGCATTTTATATTCGACTGCTCTTAACAGGTTAATCTTCTTAGTACAGGATAAAATGTTTCGAGAAATCCAGCCCTTAAGTACAAAAGCCAGTTCATGAGAAGTTGTGTAATAATTGTAGTTGAAAATCAAAATGTCTTGCTTGCATAAAAAAATATTTGTCATCTATTTTCAAGGTTAATCCCCGTGATCTTTTAAATAATACTTTCAGGGAATGCTTTCTTTCGTATCATGCGTCCAGAACTGGGATTGGCTAACTAAAGGACAAGTCCATACAGACCTCCAATCCGAAAACGTCCGTAAAACTTATGGCAAAAAGAGCAAAACAGGAAACTCCAGAAAATCGATTTTAGTATATATTACCATTGCAAATCACTAAATGTTATAATTTGATACGTTTTGTTATTGCTCATTATTACTACATTTTAATAAGAAATCCATTCCTTCAATTTAGCTACATAACGGTTGCAAAAAATCACCCAGGAAGGTACATATTAATATAGAAACACCCCGTAAAATGCCAACAAAATTATCTTGGAAATCGACGAAGAAGAAATGACTGTCTGACTAGCGGACATTAAGCACAAACTGGAGAAAGAAACAGACAGTGTTTAAGATTAGTGACACCATTACGTGGTGTACACATTTTTACTTTGTGTCGTGTGTATATGTACGTTATGTTTTTAGTACGAATGAGAAAGTTTGATTGATTCATCTTTTGATAATTTATTTTAACATGCAATATACTTTTCTAATATGAGCTGTCTCAAGGGAAAAGGGTTTAGAGTTAAAGTTTTGATATTCAAGAAAAACATGTTTCATAAAGTTTGGCTTCTTGTGAATTTTGATACATTGTAATATGATATATATTAAATATAGACACATAACTAACTTAATAAACAGTTCTACCGATGACATGTTTATCACAGTGAATTTTGGACATTTTATCTTTCTATGCGTCATTAACAATGCTAATTACCCACCCCCCCCCCCCCCCCCCCCCCCCCTCACCCACTTGCCTTTAGAGGGCTATTCAAAAAGTACATGTATATATAGACTAACGGTTATTGTCGTAAGTTGTTGACAAAATTGTTTCATTCTTATTCAGTTTAGACGGACTACAGTACAAATTCAACAAAAAAACAGGAATTATTTCATGACTTTTAGTGAACTTTTTGTGTAACATTACATATGCTCTATGTTACCTTTTGCGATGATTTGTCAGTAATGAATGATCCTCATCTGTTATAGCTTTTACAACTTGCTTTCGTTTAAATATATTTTTTTTCATTTTCTGTCAGATGTTTTTGTTTGCTTTTAATGTTTTACTTTTAGTCTCCTACCCGTTTCTCCGGATCGGAGTATAGGTAGACTGTCTATCATAAACTTTAGTCCGTTGTTATAATACGTTGTTCAGGCTGTGTAGCATTTGATATATGATTCTTCTTACTCATACCCTTTCATAGGAGATTGCCTGTACTGTAGTGTTTTCATTCAGTTGTTAATTTTATTGTTTTATCTTATTATTTTATGTTATAAAAATGTTTTTGTTGCATTTTACTTTTAGTCGCCTACCGGTTATGTCAGCGGATCGGACCATGTAAACGCGTCAGCTATACGTTATTAAGGTTCATTTAAATTTATTCATATTCATAATCTGTTTTTGTGGTGTATACGATGCAAGTGCCAAAACAAAACTCAAAACTGTCGAATAACACTTCGTGGTAAAACTTATAATAGTAGCTAAAAGTGTCTTTTTCTTAGTTTGTTATGCCCTACTGACTTTCAAACAGATAAAAAAAATAACTTAATTTATTAATAGCATTATATCTAAATTAGAGCGTATCCCAGTTGCGAGCTGTATTCCGTTGATACTTTTCTTTAAAGTCACAATTAAGGTATCAATTGTTTAATCATATAATGAAGAATTATAAGATCTCATTACACCGAAAGCTCATTCATGTACGGTTTTGGAAACAGATCATTTTAGAGTCTGTTTTTGTTTGAATTTACGGCCATTTTCAACATTATTCCAGTTATATCAGGCAGCTAGTTCAACTAACCATCGTTCCTGGGAAAGACCAGTACTAGACAGACGCCAAAGTCCGTAAGCAACTGCCTACTTTCTCACATAAAAAATCCTAATCGGTAGCACAGCTCGAACCTGCGACACTCCGTCAGTGAGAGGATTCAGAGAATACAAGTGCACGAATGTATCTCCTACATTACGGACTCAGACTATAAATTAATATAATGAGTATACAAAGGCACATGTGAAACACTGGATACTGTAGCATTTATAAAGCATTCCGGAGTATCCACGCATTATAATGCATAATGCATGGAGCTCAAAGTCAAATTACCATTGTGTACTTTGGGATAATTTAAATGCATTCTTACATAAAGTTGAGTTTTTAAATTTGAAAAGTACAATACTTCCATAGTAGATATATTTACACGTCTATATGCAAATGGAAGAAGCGATGTGTGCATATGTATTACCGTTGCGGCGTAAAAACGATGAAGCGTTCTGTAGAGAATTACCACAGTGTATATATGTATGTTCCATGTGCAATAACAATTTAAGATATTATTGCCGTAGTGTATAAATGTACACTATTTCTGATTACCACAGTGAAATTTTGTATTTCATGGAAAAAAGTTCAGAACTACCGTAGTGCCACAGTAAAAGTAACTGGTGAAAAGTGTACAAAACGCATCTGTGGCAGACCCGTTGTTTTCAGACTTCTAGAATGCCGGAACCGCATAATGCAGACGTAGTAAAATAGCTTTAAATACCGTAGCGTAAAAATGAGTAATTAATTAAGTTTTAAAATCTGAGTTCGGTAATTACCGCGACGAGCAACCATCAAAACTAATGAGTATTTCTGGAGAGTAATGATCCCTTAATTGTCTGAAAAGGATTTTCTTATCAACAAATTGCGATAACAATGATTTTAGAACATTATTGCGCACGAGACGTTTGGTTTTGTTTTTAAATTTTATGGAGACCTGTAATTTGTTGCGTAATATTATTTAGTATGTCATATGAATGATTTAACTTCTTAGTTTAACTGATTTTATACCGTTTTGTTAATAACATAAATGAAAGTTTACACTTCAGATCAAATTCTGCAATAAATAAAAAGCATTCAAATTCCCCCCAGATACAAAGAAAAAATAAAAAATTCCGGTAGTCCTACGCTGTACGATGTCGGTAATCTGGACCCGTTTTGATGGTACGTTTTAGGCGTCTGCGGTAGTCAGTCGGTGTATGATAGCGGTAATAGCGACCCCCGTTTTTTATGGTACGTATTGGTCTGCTATGGTAGCCGAAAGGATATGAGCCGCGCCATGAGAAAACCAACATAGTGGCTTTGCGACCAGCATGGATCCAGACCAGCCTGCGCATCCGCGCAGTCTGGTCAGGATCCATGCTGTTCGCTTTCAAAGCCTATTGCTATTAGAGAATCTGTTAGCGAACAGCATGGATCCTGACCAGACTGCGCGGATGCGCAGGCTGGTCTGGATCCATGCTGGTCGCAAAGGCACTATGTTGGTTTTCCCATGGTACGGCTCATATAATTTACGTATTGTTACTCTAAAGATACAGCTACATTTTAGATGTTAAAATAGAAAACAAATGGAAATGGTGTCCTACATACTAGTGTTCATGAAAAAGGTTCAGTCAACAGTATTAGAATGTATATCATGTCATCAAATGTCGTGTAAAAAGAGTTTTCCCTGTAGCCAGACTAGACGTTTAGCTTCTTTTCCTGTTGGGGAAATGGCCTTAACTCCGTGAAGGAAATGATCTAACTCCTACAATGCAAGGCGCTCTTGAAAAGTGTAATATGAAAATCATTCCTTTTGTATGTACCTACTATATATACACACTTTGCATAGTAATCTTCTTAATATTCTCAACATGAGTGTGTTAGTCATAACAAAAAGCTACACAAATCGATTTTCACTGTTTTATTTGAATATACGTTTCAGAAAAGAGTGTGTAAGAGAAATTTCTATGGGCGCCACCATATTTGCACTACTACTTCCTCACTTCCGGCAATAGCCAGCAGTACATATCCCTGTAGTAGAAACTAAAGCATGTTCGATCACGCGCATGTTCAGGATAGCGTTCAGTTTCTAACTATACTATACACCAAAAGGTGATCAATTTAGTCCTACATCACTGTTTACGAGCTGTCAAGGTACACAATACATGCAGGCTCTGTTGAATTTATGCGACCCATCGTTTTTACTTTTTCTGCTATATGAGTACATACAAATACTGAGTTATACATTTTTTGCTATCTTAGTTGCTACACAAGGTTACATAATAAAAGCTGTTACAACACATCATCGAACGCTCTCTCTCTCTCTGTCTGTCTGTCTCTCTCTCTCTCTCTCTCTCCCTCTCTCTCTCTCTCTCTCTCTGAGCTACAATATATAGATATATAAATCTGAAAAGTTTTTCACTATTAATACGAATAGCACTTGGCAAATGTCCCATCTTATTAGCCTGTATGAATTACCAAACGGGGTCTTACGGAGTACATTTGCTCTGTTTTGTTATTTCATCATCTAATTCGAATAAAATTCAGACTCAAGCTGTAAATTTGAATAAAGGAGATATATATATTTGAAGAATTATAACTCCTTTGTCATTACTACAATACTAAAGTAGTAAGGAAGAAAACGAACATATCTCCTACTCTAAATAAAAAAATAATAAAACATCATAATATTATTCTTAATATTATTGTCCAATATAAGCTTACAGGCTTTAAAACAGCTAATTAATGTACTTGAGTATTATCTGTGTTAGAAATAACTGCAAAATAATATCTGGGTAAGGTGAACTGTGGATGTCCTTTGGGACTTCTATCTCCAATACATTTGACATCTATCTTCACTAATTTTTACTTCTTGGCTTCTAACTTCATCACTTCCTACTTCCTTACACGTCGAAAGTAAAGAAGTTGGAAGGTGAAAGTGATACAGCTGAAAGTTAGAATTAACGAAACTGGTAATTGGAAGTTGGCAGTTAAGTAAAAGTCTCCCCAGAAGTAAAGAAATTGAAGCTAGAAGTAATGAAGATGTAAGTTACAAGTAACAAGGTGAGAATTTCAAAGTTTGAATAATGAGGTTGGTAGTTAGAACTTGGAAGTACTGAAGTAGGAAGTTAAAAGGAAAAAAGTTGGAAGGTAGCTGTAAAGAAGTGTGAAGTTAAAAGTAAAGAAGTTGGAAGTTGAAAATAATAGAGCTGGAAGTTAGAAGTAACAAAACTAGTAATTAGAAGTTGGCAGTTCAGTAAAAGTCTCTCCAAAACTCTATAGTATACTAATTCTAACTCTTTAATATTACCTATATTTGACCAAAAAATTCTTTGTTTCCGGTAACATGCTAAAAAAAAATTAGTGTAGGTAGGTCGGAAATGTTTTGGGGGGATTTTTTTTATCAAATGAGACTTTTCGTAAATAATTTTTATGTCAAAAATGAATACAAATAAGGGGGTAATGCCTTCAGAGCATCAGAAAGTTGATTTCTAACACCACTGACCATGTTTAAAGCATAAAAAAGAGCAGTTTTGCAACTTTTTGTTAAAAAAAATTCTCCAAGGCCATAAAAACATTTAGGATCGGGCTAAAAATTTAGGGTAGGTCGGGATACCGGAAACAAACAATTTTTTACGCCTTATTTATCTAAATATTATATTCATGCTCGTATATGGTCTATTCACTGAAAATGACATTGAAAATGACATAATTCAACCTTGCTTGCATATTTGTACATATTTTATATATCATCGCATTTCTTTACGTTACACCAGTCCCATCTTTGGTTGGGGTCTGTTGTGTAACACCATAGCCTACTTTCAACCTGGGTAGGATCCCGACAGTAGTTTGCGGCATCACTCACTGATGCATCCGAAAACTTCGAGGGTTGGTTTCCGAAATTGTGGTCGTGTGGAGCTGTGGTATCCCATCTCTGGCACTCTACACCGCTCTCAGTTTTTGAGACCTGACCTTGATACGTCCAAGGTTCGCCGTCATAACAATAGTCGTATTTGCCTAAAATGAAATTGTAGGAATTAGTGCTAAAAGTATAAAAAATAGATCTGTAGGGGTCAGTGTATAAAGTGTAGAGAAAGAACTGTTGGTGTCAGTGCATAAAGTGTAGAGATAGAACTGTAGGTGTCAGTGTATAAAATGAATAAACAGAACTGTAGGGGTCATATGCAGTGAAGATGAAACAAAACCAGAACTTTAGGGGTCGGCGTGAAATGTATATGAAATAAAACTGTTAGGGTAATAAATTATAACACTAGTACTGTAAGGGTCAGTGTGAAAGAGTCAAATATCTATCTCTAGGGGTCAATACATAAATTATAAGATAGAATCGTGGAGGTCAGTTCACAAAGTATAAAACAAAATTGCTGGCTTTAGCTATAGAACTGTCAGCGTTAATGCATAGGTATAAAAGTTGACCTGTGGCTTCAGTATAACATATAATCAACATACAATAAAGTTTTACATGTATATAAAATATAATTATGTACATCTGATTCTGTATATAACACTGATGACAGAGATAACTTTCATATATTTACATATAGATACTATCGAATTAATTCATGAGAGATCAAATCAAATTCAATACCGATGTTCAAGTTGATGCCAAATATATAGCATAAGTCGTAAAATGTGAATCTAACTAAAAACACGTGAAAACAAAACATGAAACTAAGGTAATGGAATTGTAATAACATTCGGCAGTTTCCGTACGATTTCGTATTCTCGTCTGCTACTTCGGCATTCTTCCACAGTAAATTTAGTTCATGTGGCGAACGGTTCCGATGTCAACCGGGACATGACGAATTAACATACGCGGAATACGTAATTGAACGGAAAATACCGAGTGTCATTACAGATTTATTTTCTCAATATTATTTTTACAAATATCAACAAGCGGAAATGTGTTCAGCTTGAACAGGTAATTTCAACATTTTAGATACACAGTTGCTTATAACATCAGACGTTTTTATGTGGCCGACATGTATGCAAAAAAGTATAACTGTACCTATTTTCAGATGTGTGTATGAGATTACGACTTAAGACTGATACACTTACATGGTTCAATGTCACAATAGTCCCAACGTGTACTTCCGGTTGTATAACACCATGGTGACTCTGAATTTGAAGGGTTACGGCAGTAGTTATTTGCATCAGCAATCGAAGGATCAGGGTATGTATCTGGGTTGTCATATGTGTGCTCATGCGGTGCTTGTGTATCCCAGCGCTGACAGGTCAAATTCCCCTTTGTAACACTTGTGTACCCTTGATAGAGCTTAGCATATCCTTTCTTGTAACAGTTTTTATTTGAACCTACAAAGGTAAAAATCTCTTTTCAGGTAGTTGTGTATGATGGTCAAAGCAACTTGATGATATATTCAACTTAAATGAAAGGGTGATAACTTTACTTAATAACTGATGCCATTCTTAAAATGGAAGATGCGTGCTCCACTTAATATACAAAAGTACTATACATTATGTCTGTGTTAGGCCCGTTTTGACCGCATTGATATGTATCAAATTTCCAATTATGTCTGTGTTAGGCCAGTTTTGACCACATTTGTTTGTATCAAATTTTCGATCAACCGTATGCCGAACAAACAGCTCCGAACCGAAAATATTTGCTGAAATTAAAAGTTTCTTACGTATCAGTAATGTCTGATGTGTTAAGGCGTGAAATGTTTGTATAAAGATATTGCTTTGACCCTCTGTTCTAATATGAATAAACGATTTCACCAAGAAAGCAATCCAAATCAGATTACATTCAACGTTATCTCGCCTTCTACCTGTTTCTTGCATTTCTGCTGGTCAAGAGAGACGTTAATGGAACCCAGATATAATAAACACAGAATTTCTGATGCAATGTAATAAAAGACTTATTGAATGGCTTGCCACTTAGCAGACAAAACACTTGACCATCGGTTCTGGAGACATTCGGCTATGGTTTTGACTATTTAGAGGCAAGCTATTCGATACATGTTACTTATATCACACATGGCAGCACAATTTCCTGGACCTAGTCGTTCGAAATTTTAGCAGATGTATAAGCGGACAGTCGATTAAGTTTAGGGCCATATTTCAACATTTGAGCCGTGCCATGAGAAAACCAACGTAGTGGGTTTGCGACCAGCATCGATCCAAACCAGCCTGCGCATCCGCACAGTCTGGTCAGGATCCATGCTGTTCGCTTTTAAAGCCTACTGCAATTAGAGAAACCGTTAGCGAACAGCATGGATCCTGACCAGACTGCGCGGATGCGCAGGCTGGTCTGGATCCATGCTGGTCGCAAAGCTATTATGTTGGTTTTCCCATGGCACGGCTCATTTAGATATCATTAAATGTCTCGACACTAAAATCATAACAACAAACATGTGTTCACACCAAGGCTACTATTCTCAATGAAAATTTAATCGGCGGTTATTTTAACAGCTGATTAAAGTTTTGGACAATGGGGCAAATGTTACTAAAATAGGGTTTTATGGCTTGCCGGTCAATTGTCAGAAAGTGTTTCATTTCATCGCATAAGAAATATATTTACAAGTTTTGCATTAAACATCATTTTTATTGATATTGTAGTTCTAACAATTAACCATTTTTTTAGGTCAAAAAATCATCTTTTTCCCGCAAAAGTACTAAGGCTTTGACTGATTTTATTGTCTGAGATAGCGAGTCTCAGAGTAGTACAATAGTTTGTATTATTGACCGGAATGCCATTCAATAAATGTTTTATTTTGTAAATCATCAAAATAAGTATTCATACTCTTCCTTAAATTGTAACACAGCCCAGTAAAATAAAGTGTTGAACTATACACCGGTTGATTACGCAAACTATTGACCGGTGATTTATATAAGGATCATATATCAAGCTATTACATTGTGGTATATCGCAGTAATCCCATCGGTTATTGGGATCGGTTGTGTAGCACCAGGGTCTGCCGTCGTCGTGTGGGTCTCGACAGTAGTTCTCCGCATCCCCGATCGTATTATCTGGAAATTTATTTGCGTGTATATTCGATCGGCTATGTGGTTCGTCCGAGTCCCACCTCTGACATGTAATACCGGAAACCGTCCTGTTTTGGAACCCCTGATATAAACGTCCAAATCCCACTTCATAACATTCTAAGATTCTAGCTGTAAAGGAATGAATATGCACAAAAACTGGCTGAATAAATTAAGATTTTTACAAACAGTCAACTATTTCCGATATTCATATGACAAAATGAACGCAGCTATGTAATTAAAAGACATACAATAAATTCACTTACAAAATGGATAACACATATGAGCCGTGCCATGGGAAAACCAACATAGTGGGTATGCGACCAGCATGGATCCAGACCAGCCTGCGCATCCGCGCAGTCTGGTCAGGATCCATGCTGTTCGCTAATCGTTTCTCCAATTCCAATAGGCTTTAAAAGCGAACAGCATGGAGCCTGACCAGACTGCGCGGATGCGCAGGCTGGTCTGGATCCATGCTGGTCGCATACCCACTATGTTGGTTTTCTCATGGCACGGCTCATATATAGCAAGTCTTATAACGTAACGCTGAATTTTGTGTCAGACGGGTCAAATATCTTTTAATCAAAGAATGACCTCTGACAAAGAAACACACTGTAATATTTTGCTAATATTTGAGGATCGTTAGAAATTCAGTCAGCAAAATCGCACGTTATCTATGAAGAACACATACATACATACATACATACATACATGACGTAGCACATTATATCAGCAGATATAATTAAATAAAAATAGTTCCTTGATAGTTATAAAAGATGCTATTTAGATTTGATTTTGAAATTTAATTGTATATCAAAGGCATTTTACCAACATCTGAATGCAATGGCTGTGTAATTTATGGACTTCATAAGTTTCCGTGTTGCAGAAATTTACTAAGATCCTGATGTCAAAATTCACACCCCACCCATTTCTAACTGAATTGAGGGGCACCTGGTGTCATCTAGCAACAAAAAAGGCGCAATATCACTAAGCGACAACATAATAAAGTATGCGTTCTCGTAACACGACTTTTTCTACTGATCTTGTCCTCATGTTAACAAGGATATGGGTTTAGTGTATACTCAAGTTTTATCAAACAAGCTTGTTTAAGATACGTTTTGATTTATTAAATTCTTTAATGTTTTCCATAAAGAAACTGTATCGCAGTTATAAAACAATGTTAACAACTCAGTTGCAAATTACATCGTATATTGTAATTTGAAGTATAATGTAATTTAAGATATCCTTAGCCTGTAAAGAACGGTTTGCATCCGAATGTATTCTAATGATATCTCCCGGGCATGGTTCCTTGTGATAAGAAATAGTAACTTATGCATAGTGGTCAGTATCTGTAAGACAATACTTAAATTAATACAACTACTTACCTCCAGGAAAGCAGAGGAGGTTGCCACGGATGTCTTCGGTGCAGAATTGTCCAGGAGGGCAGCGCTGCATTAGAAAAAAAGATATATATAAAGTCAGGAAAATCCTTGTGCAGGCATAAAATATAAAAAAAAGTTCAATTTCCAGGGAAAACAGCTGTAGACTTCTGAGTTTTTTTTTCCCCAATGATTTTAAATTTCTACTGCAAGCACTTCCAACTGCACATATCTTCAGGCAGTAACATTTTGAACGTCAAAATCACAAAACTAAGATGGTGAAAGTCGAAAACACGATCATCATCATAGTAAAAGTCGAAATCACGATATGTAACTGCCTGAAGATATGTACAATTAAAAGCGCTTGCAGTGAAAACTTAAAATCATTGAAACAAACTCATATGTTATAATTTTTTATGTGATTTCGACATTTACTATCATATTTTCAACTTTCACCATCTTAGTTTTGTGATTTTGACTTTCAAGATTTGGGATTCAGAAATAAATATGTCGATAATCCAAAGAGACACCGTATTTTAATACAATTGGTTGTAGGTGTGGATGGAAATATCCAACTCTTGGGAGCTTATTTTGGTAACTCGGCTGAGCCTCGTTACCACCTACACAGTCATCCTGGAGCAGATAATGCAATTCGCTCCTCTAAACGGTAAATGATTGTCGAACTATGTACTGTTCTCTTCATCCACGGTTTTTCAACATTCAGGCAATGAAAACTTCAATTTTGCATCTTAAATTCACGTGATGTTTACACAGATATACAGTCAGATTAAATTAAAATATATGAGAGTTTTATAACATTAAATATTAACCGCAAAATGTAAACTGTCAAATCATTAATATTCGTGGGGAACTAATTTTCGTGGATTTTGTGGTTGAGTCAATCCACGAAATTTAATCCCAACGAACAAGTAAAATCCCCATTCACTTTATATTCAAAAGTTGTAATCCACGAACTCATTTCCCCACGAAATTGCCGTTTTCACCAAAACCACGAAATGTCATGCCCACGAAATCAAATGATTGCACAGTACATTGTTTTGCAATGGACATTCGCGTTATTTACAGTCAAGTTATTCAGATGCACTGAACGGTTAATTAACCCTTAGCCTGCTAAATTTTTAAAATGGACTGGTCCATCATTCAATTTGGGCGATACCATTTATTATTAAAAGGGGTGTTCACTGAAAATTTACTGACTGAATAGCGAACAGTGCAGACCATGATCAGCCTGCACGGATGTGCAGGCTGATCTTGGTCTGCACTGGTCGCAAAGGCAGAATCTCTTGCCGCCAGCAGGCTAAAGGTTAAATATCTAAGTTTGAAGAATGAACCGTAGAAAATCAAACGATAAACGACAGGACTTCATTGCTTATTTTCATTCTAACATGCTTATTTAAACACAATTATGATAAATAGCAATGAGTCGGACATTGACGTCATAACGTTCAGGGCCCAGTTGTTCGAAACTTTAACAGACTGTTAAACTAATCGCCTGTTAAATTTTGATTAAAAACACTAATCTTGGTGGGAAACACTAGTACGATGTTTTAATTTTACTGTAAATACGTTTAAGTGTTAATAATCCTTAAGTCATACTTTTGTTTTCTAAGTTTTCTAAAGTGTCAAAATATTACTTTAAAAGTTAATCGACTATTAGCTTAAACAACTGTTAAAGTTTCGAACAACTGGCTCCAGCAGGTCAAAAATTATTTATCGCAGTATATACATGTACATGTACAACGCTTGTTTGATTTTGGTTCATGATAACGCGGTGTTTCTAGGGATTTTAGGGGTCTGGCCCTTCAATAAATTTGGGCAAGTATACCACAAATGCTCTCGATCGTCCCCCTTCCTCCCTCTTTTATCCGACCTTGGTTTTTTTACCAGGTTGAATGTTTTTATTTTACAAAAAAGTCAAGGTTGTGTTACTTTTAACTATTCTCGTATATTTATCAACCTGTAAACAGGTAAAATATGATACCTTATGAACTTGAAAGCTCGACTATGCGATAAAAGATAAATTTGCACGCCTTTATGCACTTTAATGAGATTTTTCTGACTCGTAACTAAAGGCCTTGAAAACATATAATTATAGTTCAATGATCTGAGTCAAGTTGTTTTGGGTTTCGTATATTGTTTGGAACGGGAAAACAGATCATTTGCTACATAGATGTATTTGCACAAAAGACCGTATTTATTAAAAAGTTTAACTTATTTAAGAAATGACGTTTAAATACAACATTATATTAAGTATGGTTTCGGACCTGATAAGAGCCATTTAATAGTTTCTTTTCAGTAAATTACGTCGATATCTCACGTTTTCCTTTTCAACCTAATACGTTTAACATTTACTTTTGTTTTTTATCTTTCATTAAATATGTATTCACGGTGTTTCAGTTCTGTTTTATGCTACAACTCTACAGTGTATTTTCTCTTGCTATATCTGTCTCTGAATCGTCGACACTACAGTACAGTACAGTACAGTACTGGTCAGGTTAGGCCAGGACAGTACAAACACAAATGCAGGCCTAGGTCCAGTACAGGTACTAGAAAATGTACAGTACAGTACAGGAAATGTAAGGAATATAGTACAGTACAGTACAGTGCAGTACAGTACAAAACAGAACAATACATGTATTTACAGGTAAATGTACATGTACAGTACAGTACAAGCGCAGGTATAGTACAGTACAGTAAGTACAGTGCAGTAGAGATTTAACGTAAGCCTTCTTTACGCAAGGGAAACGATTTAATTATATAGTGAAATTGTTGAGTGAACACCGTTTCTTAATCCTATTCCTGTCCATGTTATATCAGTGCAAAGGAAAAGTAACCTATCTGTGATAAATGCCATGTATAATCACACAGTTATGCATCTAACAGTCTTGAAATTGATTTCTTCGATTTTCTCATATTTTTCCCATACTTTGACGCATATGTATGTGTACTTGAGATTGTTCTCTTTCCAGCAGTAGCCTTTTCAACATATTTCACCTTGTGAAATTTCGTGGGTTTTGACTTTTTAAAAAAAATCGTCTGTTTGTTGACAAATTTCACCACAAAAAAATGTCCTACTTTCCCCAGGGCAATCAATTATTTGATCTTTACATAGTTTTGTATTCAGGTTGCTAATTCATGTGGCAAATATGCATACTTTTTTTCATAATTAGAGGTAAAAAGTGTGTAGTTTGGATGAGGTACTAGGTCAATTGTCACCTAAGCCTATCATAAAGTCTTTGCGGAGTTGTCTCCATTTTTTACCAAATATTTCATCCAGGATCATTTTTTTCAGCTCAAATAACTCTTTTTCAGGAAATGATATTTTAATATTTTTTTCAGTCCTTGTATTCTGTTGCAGTAAACTTCACATACACATAATATAGATAGCTCCTACTTTAAGTTTGTATTTTCAGTTACAATGCCTAAGTGCAGTGCGATGCAGTGGAATGCAATACATTTTTTGATATATGGCCTATCTTACAAATGGTACATTCAATATGGAATCACATAGTGCACAAGGTTGTAAGAAATTGCCCTTAACATTTGTGCATACTTACCACCTGAGCAGCCACAGCTTAAAATAACTTTATTTATATTTTCACATAGATTGAGCTTTGTTTATCACATTTTCTTTTATTAATAACTGCTCCTGTAACCAGCAGCAGTTTACATTTTAAATTGCAGTCACGGCTTAATACACAGGGACGACCTATGTAAATGTTAACTGTAAATTTACCCTGATCAAAAATTACACTGATGGTATTTGTACGTTAAAGTTCAAGACACCAGAGATAGTGCATTCAGTGTCACGGCTTTATACCTAGCGACGACCTGTACGCCTGCATATTGTAAATTTTTACCTTGATGAACACTTACCCAGATGGTACTTGTAAATTAAAGGTGGATAATCAGATTTTGGCCATGTAACGGATTTGTTCGAAACTTCAGCATCTGATCATTTACACTCATTTATGTTCACTTAACACTAAATACAAATTAGATTTTCACTGGAGATATTTTTAAAATTTCATTCTCCTATCCTGGTTGCCCAACCAAGATAGAGTTATTTTATCATAAGTATAAATTTGATAAACATACTTTGCCTAAGGAAATGTATAAATATTAGACATATTGTAATATATTTGTAAAATATTTGCATTAAAAATTATGTATTTAGATAGAATTCATTAGAAACGCAAGTTTGAAAAATTATTATTACCTCCCTTTGCCTATCTTGGTTGCGCAACCAAGATAGATTGAAAATAAATGAATTCAGAAGCTACACACAGCTTTAAAACATGTATTTTGGTTCAGATTGTTCAATAGTTGATATGTCTATCAAATGCAAATGTAAAACTAGACATTGTATCGAAATAAAAAGAAATACCCAGCTTTTTATATACTTTCATATTAAAGGGGAGTAATTACAAAATTTTATAAAAATAATAAAATATACATCTCAAATAGGAATCTAACTCTATGTAATCGGTCTTTTTGTTCCTTAAATAATTCTCTACCAGAATATACAAAAAGTAAAAAATGTCATTAAATGTTGTTTAAATGTGGTTAATCAAATTCGGCAGGTAATGGAAACATTGATATCTGCTTATATAAAATCATGAGCGTTCATATTACATTTGCACTGGAAATTTTTATTAAAATTGAAATTTTCTATCCTGGTTTCCCAACCAAGAAAGTGCCTTTTTAGCATATGTAAAAATTTAATAAACATACTTTGCATATTAAGGAAAGATATCCATGTAGACCTACCGTGTCATATTTCTTAACCATTAACTATTAAGCAGAAATTCACAAGCAATGAAGGATACAAAACATAATTACCTCCATTTGCCTATATATATATATATATTCAGAATCTACTTGCAGTAATTTAGGTTCAGATTGTTTAGGAATCATGATATCTATCAAAATGCAAGTTAACCTTTACCCCGATAGATTTCTAAAATGGACTGGTCTATCATTCAATTTGGGCAGTATCACTTGTTTATCAAGGGGGTTTTTACTGAAAATTTTACTGACTGAATAGCGAACATGGATGTGAAGGCTGATCTTAGTCAGTAGGTCGCAACATCAGAATTACTTGCCGCTAGCTAAAGAAAATAATATTGAAATAATGAAATTTTGATTTTTTTTTTCATATTCTAGTGGGAATGGGAGTGGTAATTACTTTAACAAAAACACTAAAACAAGCACTTCTATTTGGGATCTAACTCTGTACAATAGATTTATTTGATCATTCAATTTCGACAGCACCATCTATTATTTTAAGAGCCTGAGGTGTTTGCTGAAAATTTACTGACTGAATAGCGAACTGTGCAGACCATGATCAGCCTGTACATTTGTGCAGGCTGAAGATGTGCAGTCTGATCTTGGTCTGCACTGTTGTAAAGGCAGAATCACTTGCCGCCAGCAGGCTAAAGGGTTGCAGGAAGCAGTGTAATGACTTGGAGGACACACTTTGTGGTGAAGTCTTACATAAAATCTAAAAAGTGTAAGAGAGGTGTCCCTTGCAGCATAGAGCACTGTCCCAGAACTTTCATAATTCAATATCTATGCATTTGTTTCATTTTTCTCTTGTTTATTTTGTGTTTGTTAGTTTGTTTGTTTAATATTGTCTCAATAACTCGGGAGTTCTCTTTAGAACATGTTATTAACCTTTACTCTGCTAAATTTCTATAATGGACTGGTCCATCATTCGATTTGGGCATTACCATTTATCATTTCAAGGGGTGTTCACTGAAAATTTACTGACTAAATAGCGATAAGTGCAGACAATGATCAGCCTGCATGTATGTGCAGTCTGATCTTGGTCTACACCGGTGGCAAAGGCAGAAAAAATTGCTGCCAGCAGGCTAAATATTCAAAAGAAGCTGAACTCATCTCTCACTAAAGTATTTCATCTTTAAATGATAACTTTGAATATAGAAAATCCTCTTCAAATGTAGATGATTCAGAATATATAAACTAACTACATAGGTAGTGTTGAGTTTCATAGCCAATTGCCATATTGTAACAGTCATTTGTTAAATTAATCCTAGGCTTATTTTTGTGGTGTGGTGCAAATTCATGCATGTTTAATTATTTCTTATCAAGTCTTATTAATAACAACAACAAATAACTAAACCCGCACGATTTTGTAGGTTTCTCTGTTCCTTAAATAACTCGCAACATTACGAAAAGTGAAAAATATCATAAAATGTGACAGATCACCTTTAACACATATGTTTTATGCAAGTATCTGTGCGGACGGATTCTCACCTTCTCTTCTCACAAAAAAAAAGAGAAAAAAAAAAGAAAAAAAAATCGGGATATATACTTTTTGTGCACTAGATCAACGCTTTCAATACAAGCATGCATTATTAGTAAAATTGCAGAACACATTTAAACAATATGAACAGAATTCTTTGGATAACAGACATGCCAGCCGGCATACTTTAAACAGATAATGAAACACAAAAGTTCACATTTTAAAAATGCCAATATTAGTATTTTATACACTCAGTGCTTTTTCTGATAAAAGTCAATACATATTTGACAAAATAACAACATTAAAAACTCTTTTCTGATTATCTTCAAAACTTAATATAACATACATGAACAGTCCATTGTTCAGATTTCTGATTTCCAGGTTACAGATCTCTCTACGACCACGACGTATATCGTTATAAAAGCAAATTGTCAACATAAAACTTAAAGTTTGGTTTACTTTGTTGCCCGAAAGACAGAAAAAATATAAACAAACCTAACAAAAGTCTTTCAAGTTCGCTCACAATGGGATATGAAATAGCTCCACTTAGAACTGTCTTTCAGCCTTTTCAAGCAAGCTAACAAACACAAACGTGGAACTCACCGTAGTTCTGTCGGTCCGACAAGGCATGGGGGATACCAGGTTCATATCGTAACATCTAACAAGACACCCTAGATAAGCCTGAAATAGAGAACATGTTTTATCACTTCAACAAGTGTCCAAACTAATACGCTACCGACCGTTGAGTTAATCGCCTGTAAAAGTTTCGAACAACTGCGTCCTGTATGGAATACACCAGATTCAAGCAGTAGAATAACTGTAAGAATACAATATAACACGTATGCAATATTTGAAACAAATTTCACCATTATCAGACTTAACTGAGCCAATATAGGAAAATCATGGCCAATTTGAAAACATAGGGCCAGTACCAGTAAAAAACAGGACACGTTTGTGATTCAAGTATATGATCGGTTAAATTTAGAGGGGTTGGGCACCACGGAGTGATGATCAGTTTATTTCTAATTGGCCTTATTATTTATCCCCTGTCCGTGCTACTGACCCTCGAATTTCAACTTCGGGGAAATACGACCACCCCCTGACAAATAACAATGCTAAACGATGACATGCTATTTTTTTCGAAAGGACTAATAATCAAGTCATAATGTAAACTGCAAGAAGCATATCTTTATGGTTGTTATTTCTGTTGAATGATTAATTTTCACATCACGTATATTTGGAGGTTTGACAGACATAATCACGATGCCAAGCATTTGTAATATGACAGACATAAGACGTATTTGCGGTAACAATAATCTGTGATTTGACAGAAATTATTCGCAATGGCTTTATAAACACATAAGACATATTTGTAACGATAAAACGCTTGATTAGATAGACATTAGATATAATTCAAGATTTGATAGACATTACACGGTGACAAGACAACACGCTTCGTGATTTGATAGACATGAGACAGTCGTGAAAACAATAATATTAGATTATTTAACATTGTCCTGTATAATACTGAGATATATCTCGTATTGTAAAGTACAATGTTAAATAACCTTTATATTCTATATCTATTTTATCTTAGTTTAAATTAAAAATGTTTCACTGAATATTGTATTCCTGCCTTTTCTTTATTTTCCCAGCTTGGTATGAGTACACATATATATATTATACAGAACAATGTTAGGCCCTAAATAACCTTTTAATTCAATATTTATTTCACTTCATACGTAATATAGGTAATTCGTTGAATGCTGTTTTTTCTGCGTATCAGTATTTAATTTAAATCAGTTATATGGTACCACCTCCCCACATAGCCGGATGGTTATAATACTTGGCTGAGATATATGTCCACAAACATTTTCAGCAAGTTTGATGAAGAACCGATGAAAACTGAATTAGAGCGGATATGCTTTGGATGCCGACCACCCGCTCGCTGCCACGGGTGTTCACATGATACGCCGGGATATTATGCCCACAAACATTGTCAGCAAGTTTGATGAAGATCGGATAAAAACTGTTGGATTTAAAAAGCGGACAAGTTTTCCTGTACGGGTTGTCTAGAGGTCCGATTACCAGAACCCTAACCACTGCCATTCAAAATTTTCTCAACCTCTCAAAATAATAGATTTTTCCAATCAATAAAATTGTCTTCCAATTATATCTGTATAGATCTAGATCTATATAATTTCTATTTGGGATTACCTGTTATCTCTTCTTCTGAAACTTGTTCTAAATCAGACAGCATTGCCATCACTTTAATCGTTTTTGAGTGTTGTAACCAAACAAATGACAATTAAATCCCGATTTCAAGACGCATTATCAAACTCTACATAGAGCGCCTACTTGATCCGATTTACATTCTGAACATTTTCACGCGTTTCGGGCTTTATCGTATGTTTAACATGGGACTGTTGAACCGCCCAAATACAGAAAATAAAGGGTATTTTGGACACGCGTGCGTCAAAATACAGAAAATACAGGATTTTTTGTTCGCACGTGTGTCCAAATACCACAATATATTGTACGGTCACGTGTTACAAATGAACGTTCGCGATTGAATAGATAAAATAGATATAGAATAATATTTTTTACCTCTGTAATTACTTAATTTTGTCTTAATTAATCATTTACGACAGTTTAAACTCCGTATGCTTTAAATGTAAAAGTACAATCATCGCAAATATTATAAAATCTACAGTAATCATATTAGAATGAAGTAAGAACAAAAATGTTATAAAATATAAATATGACTTTATACTCAGAAACTGGAAGAAGATTGATTACATGTTTGTAAAGCTTTTGTAAGAAATTGGATTTAAACCAATAACATCAAATAATCGAAATAGTCAGAAATAGTAATACACGCAATATTGAAAGAATATTGAGGCTTGGAAGAAAATCATCGTTCTTTTAATGTATAAGGCAACAATATTTTAAATCAAACAGAATTTAATTAATCATTTGATGTTCTTTCAGGAACAGTTTTAAACGTTTTTAATAGATGTCGCATGACCTTGAAACACAAACAACAATATGAAATTGTACTAATGTACTTTTAATCTTATTATGAACTAATCTGTAAGGAACTGAGGTTTAGTTGCTCTTAAATATAAATAAATAGCATAAAAAATATAAATATATTTTACCATAGCTCCGATCAATATGTGTAATCCTGCCATAACTGAACTTCCCAAGTTGCCGCTGAAAGCTCAAATGATGTAACAAATTGCGAGGCTCATGTTTACTCAAGCTTTATATGCACCTATCCGGAACGAAACTAGCAATTAAAGTATAGTTTACATGTTATATATACTACTGATTTTCATAAGTTATAACCTATTTTAAAAGTACAAAAAAATAATGTTTAAATAGGACGCTCGCTGAGCGGCACAGAGACAGCGTAGGTATCAGACTAAGCTCTACATGATAATTTAGTACAAGATATCTGAAATCATTCGTTTCCCACCACCGATACAAGTGGCAGTTTGTTAGTACTGGTACAAAATCCAGAAACACTGGTCAGCTCAACTGCCCGTCGAAACAGAAATTATCAAAAATAACGGTTAGTTCCCATTCTTCCCCCACCCTAACAAAATTATATCTGAGCCGCGCCATGAGAAAACCAACATAGTGGCATCCGCACAGTCTGGTCAGGATCCATGCTGTTCGCTTTCAAAGCCTATTGCAATTAGAGAAACTGTTAGCGAACAGCATGGATCCTGACCAGACTGCGCGGATGCGCAGGCTGGTCTGGATCCATGTTGGTCGCAAAGCCAATATCTTGGTTTTTTCATGACACGACTCATCCAATTAAGCAAATTTATTTGCATTTGAAACTATTTTGAAATGTTGTTAACTACTTTATATTTCTTTCCTAATATGGTTGTTGTTGTTGTATGATGTGTGTGACGTGTTGTATGATTGTTTTTACATGCATATGTTTGTGATGTGTTGTATGTTTGTTGTTGAATGTGTCTGTTCTGTTGCAAAGAGACATTCAGGATTACTTCCCCTGTATAAAGCGTATCATCTGCAGACACTTGTATTTTTTCAAAATTTTTTATGTAACTTTCTTATATCTGAATGATACAATTAAATGTGAATGTTCAATTTCCGTGTTAAATGGATCATTCTTATCCGAAGATAACGATTTTGGTTCAAAATTTATGTTTTGTATGTATGTGATTAAAAAAAACACAATAGCGCACACATCCAACATTAACATATCTATTAAAACAGTAGAATATAAACTTATAATGTTTATTTAAAATATTTGAAAATGTTTCTACACATGCGGCAGTAAGAATTCAGTTTTAGACTCTGTCTTCACCTGGTGCAAATAGTGATTATTACTGCCGTGTGCACTCAAATCCTATTGGACTAAATAAATTCATATAAATATGTTGTCAGTAATAAGAAACAATTAAATGCTAGTTGTAGTGAGATATATTGCAAAGAACTGTGCTGAAATACAAAATGATATATGCAAACATACGAAGGATGCACATCTTATAGTGTAGAATATTCAGCTACTTGAAATCCTTATTTTTTTTCAATTTTAATGCAGTCATTATAGAAACAAGGCAGTCATATTATTTGATATCCTTTCCGCTACCGTATGGTAGTAAAACGTATTAGAGTCTGGTGGCTCTTTCACACTTCTGTAGAATCAACATTTATCACACGAAATTCATTTTGAAAGTATTTCTGAAATGTCCAGGTCTGCAGCTATCAAATACGGATATATCTTACATCCGGGGCATATAATGACACTTTCAGACAATATCAAAAAAGGACCTTTTGAACAATTTGACGAAGTTCCAAAAATCTCTATATACCCTTGCTCCGTTACGGACCTCTGTGGGATTTGTCTTTACTCCGAGTTCAAATATTTTTTTCGTAGATGAAAAGCTGACATGTCGTGCTAAAGGCCAGGTATTTTCAAATCGTTAGAAAATGCTGAAAATTGACTCCCCATTAGCAAAAAAGAAACATTTCTGTTCACGCGCACACATTTAGACGGGGTGACCCCTGCGCGTGACCCCTGTCTATAAACCAATGCAAATGCGATTTACGTTTCAAGTTTAGCCTGTTTACTTTCATTTTCTTTACTAGGCTGAAGGTGGTCTGACGACATTTTCTGTGTTGTCAAAAACATACGTATGCCTCGCGAGATTGCATAAAAATGTGAATACTAATATTCAATATACGTTGGGGACTAATTTTCGTGGATTTCGTGGTAGAGTCAATCCACGAAATTTAATACCCACAAACAAGTAAAATTCCCATCCATTTTGTAGTATGTTAAAAAAATCGAAATCCACGAATTCATATCCCCATGAAATTGCTGTTTTGACCAAAATCACGAAATTTCATGCCCACGAAATTAAATGATTTTACAGTATATTGGCATCGCCATTATATAGTAAACGAATGAATAACATCTTTGTTTACAATATCATGTATGGCGACATTATAGTGGACGCAACTTGACCCCGATGGTTGACCTTTTGTATTATAATACAAAATGAGGCACAGCCCATTATTGAAAAGGAATGTACGTAAGATGATTCATCTCTTTGCATAAAAAACACGATCTGCACGAGAAAAAAAATGAAATTATAAGTTTGTGTAGAGGTAATTAGTGTATTGGAAAATTTTAACTGATCAAATATAAGTATACATGCATGTACTTTGATACTGCATTGCATATAAAATAATTTATATAAACATATACGGCTACCGTAAGCACTCCCTTATTTCTACAATGAAATAATCGATGTGAATAATCAGCCAAAGGTCAACCATCGTGATCAAGTTGCGACTACTATACTTCATATGTAAAACTGTGAATCAAATTAAATTATTTTATATCTCTTAATTAACTACATCATTCTGCGATTAGCTAGACAAAAAAAAAATGAATACAGTAACATATCTTTACCAAAATGACTGCTGTTTCAAATTTACCCATAATTCATCAGTAAATGATTGTAACATTTTGTTGGTTGTTTGATGTTCTTAATTCGGTAGGAAATTTTATTGTTTTATTTAGCTTATGAAAAAAGTATCTTTATTTCTTAGATATTTAATAAATTATAATTCAGGTAAAGGAGGTAAAAAGATTAATTAGCATGAAGACTTAGTGTTCTTATAATTTTCTTTCTCAAAAATATACATGAACATGTATGAGTGAGTGTAATGGATAAGAAATACTTGTTTTCTTTCCTTCAGAATGGTATTCATTCGCTTGCTTTTGAAGTGTACTATTATGCCAATAGGAAATTATGACTATGCTTGCACGATGTCACCTATAACTTTAACCTTTCTAGACTGTATTGATATCTCATCTGCATAATTTATCAGCAAAAAATATCAGAGCCGCACCATGAGAAAACCAACATAGTGCGTTTGCGACCAGCATGGATCCAGACCTGCCTGCGCATCCGCGCAGTCTGGTCAGGATCCATGCTGTTTGCTTTCAAAGCCTATTGCAATTAGAGAAACCGTTAGCGAACGCGCAGGCTGGTCTGGATCCATACTGGTCGCAAAGCCACTAAGTTGGTTTTCTCATGGCGCGGCTCAATTAAGAAGATCCTTTGGAAGCCTAGAACGCCACCAAGCAAACAGTAGTAGACTCTTAGATTATAAGTTCAGCGTGCGACGCATTCTTCGAAAATTATTGCTACAGTTACATTTAATTTTGGTCTTCCGAAATAAGAGCCAATTAAATAAAACTAAATAAATAACAAACAAAAAAATAAACTCGCTCTGATTGGTCAAAAAAGTAGATTGCACATTATTGTTAGATTGAATTTATTAATGAGTGATAATGAAATGTGCTACATCCTTCTAGTCCTTAAAGACGGGCTATATTATATATTTTCATAAAATAGACACCATTATCCCAGAGAGCTAGAAAATACAAAAACACTTAAACCAAGTCAAATTACAAATAAAGAGTGAATATTTTCTCCATAAAATGATGTATATAATACGCAGAAATGTCCATTCGGAAACCAAATGGACAGATATACCTCAAATGGTATGCTCTCGGTTAGCCATTATTATTATTTTTTTTTTTTACTAGGTTGAATGTTTTCATTTTACCAAAAAGTAAAAGATGTGCTACTTTCAAATTGTGTCGTATATTTATTAACCTTGAAACAGGAAATATATGATACCTTGTGAACTTGAAAGATCGGCTATGCGATAAAAGGTAAGTTTGAGCACCTTCATGTACATCTGATTTGCACTGCCGCCTAGTCGTTAACTCTTTTTTAATTTAACTTACATATAGATGTTGTTTGTTACTAATTCAATATTCCATGCGCCATTTTCAAGGCTAACGAATAAAACGGTAAAATAATGTGTTCGTGATAAAAGATATCTAGACTTAATCTTATCATATACAGTACATCCACTTTGCAATATATAAGATATCTTATACTTACTTGAAAAGAAATGATATTACAGCAAACAACTGACTTCCATATAATTTCACTTTATCTATAATTATGGATTTACTCTATGTTTAAGATGAAAATTCATATAGATTAAAATACTAAATTAAGTTATCTGTACTATTACGGCTATTAAGGCGGTGCATTATTTCTCTTGCTAAAACATCGCTGACCTCAAAATCGAACTTTAGTTAGATATTTGTTATATGTCTGCACAAAAGACCGTATAAATAAAACGTTATTTGAGAAATGACTGTTTAACACAGTATAACAATAGTATGACTTCGGACAAAAACATGTATATCATAATCCCGTCCTGATGAGAGTCATTAATAGTTTCTTTTTGTTTGTTTGCTTTTGGGTTTACGCCTTTTTTATACACATGTATTTCAATTATGTAACGTCGGGCAATTAACTTAACCGGTGTTCCTGGCTCCTGTAACAGAACAAATCTGTTCTCCGCAAGTAACTGCAAACTTCCCCAGAATCAGCGTTGGAGGTCGTTTCATTTTAGTACATTTAGTTGCTTTATCATGGTTTCCTTTGCAAATTATTGAAATCTAATAGGTTTAACATTTATTTTTATTTGTATTTTCTTTTATTAAAGGCACTGACCTCCAGATTTTGGCTAAAAATTCTTTCTTTCAAATTGAAGTTTGGTTTTATTATGAACATTAGAATATGAGTTTTTGTTCCTAAAATCTTTTTGAAATTCTAAATAAATAAAATGTCCGCGTCGGGAATCGAACCCCGGTCCGCCGCGACAATAAACATATTTTTCTGTCGTCGTAACCAATCGAGCTATAGAGGAATTAGTGAATTATGAATTTTAAATCTAAATATTTAATCGAGACATTTTACCTGGAACCCTTTTCTATTTTCATCGTAAAAAGTAGAAAAACAGCACATTCTCATGTGTTTCCGTAACATATAGTTTGTCAGTTGAGTTTTAAAGCCTTTTCAAGAAATATAGCATTTATTTCCAGATATTTAAAAAAATATTTTTGTTGTTGCCGAACGATCTGGAGCCCAGTCCCTTTAAATACATTCTTCTAACGGTGTTTCAGTTCTTCTTCATGTTACAATTCAACAGTGTATTTTCTCCTGCTTTATCTGTCTCTGAATTGTTTACAGAACAGAACAGAACAATGTAGTGCAGTGCAGTGCAGTGCAGTGCAGTGCAGTGCAGTGCAGTACAGTACAGTGCAGTACAGGTACAGACACAGGTACAGACACAGGTACAGGTACAGGTACAGGTACAGTGCAGTGTTTGTTTTCATTGGTGCATATTTGTTCCACCTATTGTTCCGACTCAACAGCATTAATTTATTTGACACACTTACAAACAAAACGAAGTCCAATAGAAACATCAAAGAGAGATTTAAACCGTAGAACAATTCATTATGTCTCCTGAGCATCGCTGCGTACGTACCACCTGAGCAGCCGCAGTTTTGATTTTATGTATGATTTCATTTATTTTATCACATAAATATACTTTGTTTATCAATAAATGCTCCCGCAATATAAATCCCGCACAATAACTCAAACGATAACATGTTTGATAATTATGAAAATCATTTCAATACAGAAAATACTTTTGTATAACATTCGAGTATGCGCTTAACTTCTATCATTGGCAAGCTTTTTGAGTTCAACGATGCATGAGAACGATAATATTGTCCGTAAATATTGACCTGGCACTCATGAATATTCCGTAAGTTTCCGTAAATTAATTTGCGGCGCCCGAACCTAAAAAGCGATATAAATATTGTAAAACAAATACAAGATATACATTTCTTTACAACAGCGTGTGTGAAGTGTTGTGTGGCGGCCGTAAAAAGTCGCCCCGACTTTATCTCAGTGTTGTTATATTTCTGGTCCTGGATCATTGATTTCAACTCCTTTAGATTTGTAGATTGAAAACTGCCTAAGCCGGTGCTAGGGGGCGTAGACAGTTTTGTACTTTCCATTACTTCTCATAAGCAGACTCAATCAAACCGAGTCTTAAATTTTCACTGTTTGCCTTGTTCTCGGTGCTTCCGAGAGATCTACTTTCCAGATTTTATTTATCACCAAGTAGTATGTGTATAGCTGTGCGGATAAAATGTTCAGCTACCAATCCCGGGGTTGTGAGTTCGAGACCTCTGTTGGAATATACTATTTTTTTATTAGTAAACTTGAAATTGTAGCCTAACATTTATTCCTTTTTCAAGAATTACACAAGTATTCACCATTCTCCTACATACATATCAGTAAACTGTTCACCACACACAACACTGGACAAACGTTCCTTTATTCAACGGTTAGTTCAAGGGACTGGTGTCAATACATGTTAAAAATTAAAGCATAAAATAGATACTTCAAAAAAAAAATGAAATATGTTTCATAAAATAATGTAAAAATAAAAACCATATCGATAAAATTACACTACATCGAATTTGAAACAAAGGAGTCTGAACTAAATTTGAACCCATGGTGACGTGCGTGGAAGCCGAAGAGCTTACCCCTACGTCACCGTGCCATTAGTAAACTTTTTAGGTTAGTTTAATTAATGTAGATATTTTCAGAATACAGATAGTCAGATATAGCGTGAAATAACGGAAACGCCCGAAAATATGACGAAGATTAATTAGTGCCAGGTCAATACTTACGGACAATATAAACATGCTGTCGTTTAAAGACCCACCACGACCTAGTGACCTGCTTTTTCTTACCATATGAACTTCGTGCAAATCATTCTGACAATACTAGTAAAATACAGCTATTCTACAAGATGACAGGTGGCCCTCCTTGAATTAATGTGTTTTCACTGCATCTGCAAACTTCTTCAGTCATTCTCATTTTAGTAGAGTATTATTAGTTACACTGCTTGTTGGTGACAGGATACGGGATATACGCTGTCGAGGAAATCCATATCAGGCGAGAGCGAAGCGTACGTATCCTGTCACCAACAAGTTGTGTAACGATTTTATCTTGCCGACTACCCTTTACTTACATGCTATAATTAACACATTTTGTAAATTAACAAAGCTACTTACAGTGCGTACTGGAATCCTACAATCATTTGTTTGGTCATCATGTTTTGTTTATAGTTGATTTACACCAGCCATAAAATGCACAATGACCTGTGTTTTGGTTAAATCACAAAACACAAAAGCTCATTTACACAGGTTATGAACTGGTTTAGATCAGAAACACTAAAAAATCTTCTTGTTCCATCCCTTCAGTCACCAGATAACACGATGTCACAAATGTCTTGATACTTCGGCTTTCATCCCGTTTCCTGTTAAATCATTTATCATGCACGTAGATTAAATGATCCTACAACAAACTGCTGAGTAACAAATATGTCAATTCCTTTATTTTACGATGATTTAACTTAAAACAAGATTTCAACGTCCGTGTATCCCATACAGAGTTATTCCGCTTTTACGGCTAACTTTTGTCAAACTTCATGAGCCTCAACTTAAGCAGAATGAAATCGGCAAGAAAACACTAAATTTACTCTCGGAAACAATACCATCGCTGGAGCTAATAAATAATGTGACTTAAAATGCCAAGAACTAAAATGTATAAATGTATAAAACAATATACAAGAGTAAATAGAAAACCCTTAGCAAAATGCCTTACTAAAAGAATCACCAGAATGAATGCCTCTATGACCAATAAAGACACAGAATGACCTTATCTGTTCTTTGTAGGAATATCAGCCTAAAGTCCTGGTGCAGCTAGTATTACAAGCCACAAAATACTCTTAAAATGCCACTAGAGTACGACCCAGGCCTTCAATGTCTTTCAATATATTTAGCTAAAGAATGCCTTTCTTTTGCTTTAAAATTGTCTACTTGGCACTGTCGTTCCAAAGTCCCAGCTTGACTAGTGCAACAAATAATTAATTTATTATTGAATAATTAATAATTTTCGATGTGTCTCCTGCGAACTGAGAGTCATCTAAAGAGAAGCCAAGTCCTTTGACTTGCTTCTTGATCTGCGCATGCGCAAACATACTTATCCAATTGAAGTTTTTCTAGTGCTACTGAACATAACTATGTAAAACGTCCACTGATCGGATAAAAATACTTAATTTCATTTCTAATGAAAGCCGCCCTGACAATGACTGATTATACATGTACGTATATACGCAGACAATAAGCATTTATTGATACTATTAAAATAAAGCTAAATGATTTAACGAAATATGAATGCAACAAATGCTATAATTTACTCCAAATACGTACGGTAAGTGATTGAACAACATTATAAAGAGGAAAGAACTACGTAGCACCTATCGAAAGTAGTTTTGTTAAAAGGCAGCAATTTTAATGAATGATCTTATTAGAGTATCAGGGACATTTTGCCACACATAATTACAATCATGGCAAAAACAAAAGAATACAGTTACTTTGTGGCGCGTCTTTAAATTATAGTGCGGGAGTAGTACCAGCAGCAGTTTACATTTTAAAGTAAGACCTATGTAACTGTATACTGTTAATTTGTCCTCATGAAACCTTACCATTAAGGTATTTGTACTTTAAAGTTTTTAATCGGGTAACCAGAGATAGTGAGGTCACGGTTTTATACCCAGTGACGACCTATGTACAGTAAATAATTACCCGGGAGTGTACTTATCCTGATCGTACTTGTACATTAATGGTGGTTAATCAAATTTCGGTAGGTAATGGATATGTTCAAAACAACTTTAATATCTGTAAATACACAATCATTAACGTTCATATCGCTCTGAATACAAGTTACATTTGCATCGGAAATATTATTATACAGTACAACTTCTCCAGAGCGGCCCTCTCTTCAGCAAAACCCTCTCTATAACAACATCATAAAATTTTTCCCTTAGATGAAATGTAATCAAATTTACCTCTCCAGAACAACAACCTATACATAACAGTCGATATTTGTATCTCACAAAGGGTGTTGCTCTGTAATTTGAATTTCTTATCCTGGTTTCCCAACCAAGAAAGTTTCTCCTTAGCGTAAATAAAAAATTAATAAACATACTTTGCTCATGGAAAGACATCATTGTAGACCTATCGTGTCATATATCTTGAATAGTGACATTAGCTATTCAATAAATATTAAGCTGAAATTCATAATCAATGCATGATATAAAAAATATAATTACCTACCTTTACCTATTTCGTATAAAAATGAATTGAGGAGCTACGTGCAATTCCTTTACTGTTCAGATTGAAGAATAATGTGTAAAATAATGAATAAAGAAAAAAATCTTTTCTAGGTGGTCCATTACCAAGAATGGGTCATTTCCATATTGCTCTGACATGTATTTTGGCCATATTTTGTCATCCTGGTTTACGGTTTGCATGCAAGTACATATAGCTGTTACTTTAAGGCATTTAGCTTTGAAACGAATTTTTTTTCTTTTCTAGGTCCATTACCAAGCTCACTGGGTCAGTTCCATATTGCTCTGACATGTATTTTGGCCATATTTTGTCCCCTTTTGGAATTTTTGGAAATTCCTGCAAGTTTTACATGCAAGTTACTATCTCCAAAACATAAAATTTAATTGAAACTTCACATGTATCTTCCGGGTTAAAAATCTAGGTGAAAGCATCAAGTTCCATAACTCTGACATGCAATTTGACCGAATTATGCCCTCTTTTGGACTAAGAAAATCCTGGTTTACGGTTGACACGCAATACATATAGCTATTATATTAAGGCATATAGCTTTGAGACTTATTTTCCTAGGTCAATTTACAACGTCACTGGGTCAAGTTCCATAACTCTGGCTTGTTTTTTGGGGCAATTACTGTCTCCAAAACTAAAGCAGGTATTTAATTGAACCTTCACAGGTGTCTTCGGGGTTATTAAACAATGTAATAGCAACAAGTCCCATAAATCTAGTACGCATTTTGGTCAGGCCAAATTATGCCCCTTTTTGGACTTTTGGACTTAGAAATTCCTGGTTACAGTTTTGCGTGCAAGTTACTATCTCAAATATTGTAAGGTTAATAGGCGGATGGCTCTCCGAACTCTATTATACCATTTACGGGGATAATAAACGGGGTTACCATCTGGGCCTTAAAAACTTCTGCAAGGATATTGTAAAGACGAAGAAGTTTAAATTTCACACAATGACAGACGCCATTGAGAGACAGTACAGTCTACCCTACCATAATGATGTTTTAATTATCTACCTTTATCTGATTTACAAATTATTGTGTAGAGCATATCTCTAAAACAATAAAAAATGGTTTGAAAGAAATTTCACAGTTATAGGTAGTACTGGGAGAACATGTATAGCACAAGAACCGTAACTCAGCTATACTTTTTTTTAAATATTCCCCTTCGTTAAATATATCTTTTGTCAACTTCTCCGCATGAATCAGAGGTGGAGGAGGAATGATTTCAAACACACTTTCATTAACAGTGCCATTTCTCCGCAAGTAATTGCCAAATTCTCCACATGGATCAGAGGTGGAGGAAAAAAGATTTCAGACTCAATGTCTGTTATCTAATCGTCACGGAGAACGAACCACCCGACCGGAGATCGAACTCACCGCCCCGTGTTCCGTAGATCTGTGCTCTCCCTTCGGATCTAAGCGGGCGGGCTTATACCTGTTCGAGGCATACCTGTTTGAGGCATATATCATAAAGGGTTGGAGGAATTTATTCTAACTTAATACAAAGATGATAGATACCGACTGAAAGCGCAGTGTAAAGAATGGAAAGGTTAAAATGTGACGACCGCTGACTGGATGTTTTAGGCAAGTGGCTGCTTGATACAGCAAGCCGCTAACGTAGGTTCAACTATGAACACGTCCTGTCTATTTTATAATTTTGAACGCACTTGGTAGAGGACCTTATATTGTTGGTACATGACAGTTTAAATGAAGATTCGCCAAGCGGCTCATCAGAAACATTCTTTAAAAGAAATTTCTATTTTTAGCTCAAGCGGCTAAATGCCCCCACAGGACCAAACGTTAGAGAGGACCTTACAATGATGTTATAGACCAGGTTTGATGATGATCAATCAAACATTTCATGATTTCTTTGTTTAAAGGTTTTTCTATTCTTAGTTTTGGCGGTCGCTAATAGAGGCCAATATGAACCATTTGAAAAAAACTTGATAGAAATCCATGTCAGGATTCTACTGACCGCTTAATTTTCTGCATAAAAATCAAATAACTCTATTTTGTTTTCCCGTGATACCCTAACTTAAGACATGAGTATCTATGTTTAAACAAAGTTTTTCTGTTTTCCTTGACGATAAAAAGAATGTAGATTTGTATGCAAATTGCTTTCTCTTGAAAATCAATATTTATTTAAATGTTCATGAAATGTTAAACTCTTTAAGGCATGCCAAACTTGATTACGACAGAAATAAAAAGAAATAGTTGCTTCACGTAATGTAACGTGCAAAATGTGTGAAGTGTTTTTATTGGTAATCTTGTAAACGCTGTTATTATGTGTAAAATATTTAATTTTGAACGGTGTCTACACACCTTATAAACAGAAGTTTAAGAAGCACAAAATATTAAACAGTACATATCACTTGCCATCAAAAATGACTTTAAATATATATTGTTTTATGATTTGTCAATATTATGTTTACAAGGTTTTTGTGCCAACTATTTTTTTAGAGAGGAAACGGAAATGGAAATCAGCTGCCATCTTTCAGTTCGTCAAATTTCGTATCTAGTCCATAAATTAAAATAATGGCGCAAGTGTTCTCCATAAATTGGTGTGTTGTAAAGCGCAAACTTCAGACCACTAGCTCCAAGGTCAATATCACTCATGGAGGTCAATACTCATTGATCAAATGTCACATTCAGAGACATTTTTAGCGTCTATGCCACGTTCCTTGTGCGGTCTGTAATATTGTTCATGGATAGAAAATAGTTTGACACAGATATTCACCATGACACAACAGACAAATATATGTTAAAATGATATGAAGTGAAGTCTTCGTGAAAAAGAAACTGAAAGGGAGGGAAACGGAGCGTATATACAATCTTCTAAGATCCTTTGGAAGCATAGAACGCAACCAAGCAACAGTTGTAGACTCGTTTTAGATAGAGTTTATGCAGTGAATTCTTCGTGAAAAAGAAACCGGTAGGGAGGGAAACGGAGCGTAGCGGACATAGTGTGAAATCTACGTTTGACCAATCAGAATTGCAGTCAGTTGTGTTCATTTAATTGCCGTTTACAAATCGTATCGGATTCTCCGCCTACCTTTTACTGACACCTAGCAGTAACAAAAATGTCGGCTTCCTTGAAATAAGATACCTGTATTTTTCGGGAAAGAATTAACATAAGTGAGGTGGGGGTGGGGGTGGGGGGGGGGGGAAAGGTCATTGGTCATTGAACACCGTTTTGAATAACAAATGATATTGCCCAAATTGAATGATGGACCAGTCCATTTTAGAAATTTAGCATGCTAAATGTTAACGCATAGTACCGATACACGCGTGGCCGTTTTTCCCTGGAAGAACCTGTACAGGCCTTTTAGGTAGGTGGGAGATACTCAAGAGCATCTCAGAATTTTAAGTGCCTGGACCGGAATTCGAACCCCGGACCTCTTGATTAAACACTCAAGCGTGTTACCACTAGACCACCGGCCTTGACTCCATGGTCTCAAAGGGCTAGAGAGTACAATAACACTTAAACAAGGCCAATCACAACTCAAAAGAAATGAATCTGCAACCTCTGGACATGACTTTACTCAAGAATAATAACGTAGTAATACCTACAGGCAAAGTAAAGCATACAGAGACTGAGTACAAAATGGAAAAATCAAACGACAATAAATCACAGCTATTTGACAGTAAGAGACTGATTTGTATAGGCGTACCTATATTGTTCCATTGTCACCTTACTCATTGTACTGTACATGTACCTGTATCCTCTAGATTTGAAGATAAGCAATGTTTTCGTTGTGATTTTCCACTGATATTATTACTCATATATGAAAATAGGTACACTTGTAGCCAATTTGTCTTTCCGTTTGGAGAAAAGTAGTGTTTCACAGAGCCCCAAAAGTATTGCACGAATGTCATGAAATCGTATAGGCATGTTATTCAACATAAGGAGCTGTGCACCCGAGTTTGCACTAAGCACTCAAAGTAGCTATTATTCAAACATTTTGTCCGTCATCTATCATCGTTTGTTGTTCACAGTATTATTGCTAAATCTTTAGAGGTTACAATATTAGCCTACTCACTATGAAACTTAGAATGTGTATTTTAACAAAAGCTTGACAGAGTTATAAACTGGGTTATTTTTACTCAAGCACTAGGTGAGTAGGCCAAGTCATAAAAAAATTGTTAACACACAAGAAGGTGTGATTCATATTCGATTTTGAAACCTGGTTAGAATGTTTGTCCATATGAAATCTAGATCTAGTTTGAAATTATCTTGGATTGAACACTGGACCAAGAGATTATATTATATGAAAAAAGTAAACACTTTACAGACAATGTTTTCTACTGGATCAGATGGAACTTGCCCAGAACGTTTGCCTTTATGAAATGTAGGTTCACTTTGAAATTTGGTCATATAACTAAGTGATTAAGCCATATAATGGAAATGCTCAAGAAATTAGATTGTTTAACTGATCCATTTGAACTTAGTCACAATATCTATATTAATCAAGTCTAATTAAAATTTGAAATTTGGTCATATGAGGTTAAGTCATAGAAAAACACGAAACTTAGTCAGAATATTTCTCTTAATAAAATATAGAATAAATTGAAAATATGGTCATTTGGGATATCAAACTAAGTAACTAGGTCATATAATAGCAAACCTTTTTAACACAGTTAGGCCTATTTTCTACTGATCAACATAAAACTTGGAAAGAAAGTTTGTATTTCATAATATCTGGATCAAGTTTAAACTTGTTTATCTACGGTCAATATCTATCTAGGTCACTGGACTGTAACAGAAACTTTCTTTGACGGACAGACAAAATTTTCTTTGACGGACAGACAAAACCAAATCTGTATCCACGAACGCAACGTTATGGCAAACTATTAAAGACCTCTTCACAATTAAGGTATTAGATACCTAATTGTGTACCTCCTTTTGAAGAGTATACAATTCTTACTTTTGAATTATTTTTTTCAAGCGGGGATAGGATTTAGCGCCACGGGGACCAGGTTTCTTTTTTCCTTATATTTCTTTTTTCTAGTAAGTTTACTATTTTCAAGACTTATTATTATTGATTTATTGTACAAAATTGGAAATTCTTGATTTGATAATCGATTTCTTGCTGTTCAAAGTGCATTTACCTCTGAAACAGAAGGGGACAGAGTTGAACATCTTTAAAAAAACGGAGATACATGTGGTAACATTTGTATATTCTGCCTTTACTTTTAAATTAGATTACATATTGTGGAAGAAATGTAGGTAGGTTTTACTTCTGCCCAAAGCTTATTTTTGAATGAAGTGACAAAATTTTAAATAGTCCAACAGGACTCGGCCTTAATTTTTCAATGTTGGAGTTCTGTCTCATTAAATTCTTTTACTTGATGCATCATAGAAAAAATGATACTGACAGTTTTATTTTGTGTTTTATAATTGTTTACCAGTATTTTGACGTTTCTTTCATCAAAATTAATGGTATAATGAATTTTCTGCAAACCTTTTGGACAATGGCCATAACTTAGAAATTTGTCTCTACTTGAGTTTGAGGAAATATTATTAGTCATAAAAAGTTTATAAAAAAACGGCATGGTAAAAGTTGTTCAAAAATTGCAACACAGTGCAAAACAAAGTCAACTTCAAGACTATACCAAGCGAGTGCCATATTTTATACCTTTCTATTACGCATCTAATACCTTAAGGACATGGTTTTCCTACCGCACATAATATAATTAATTTATGTTGAGATGGTCGCTGTCAACTTCGTTTTAATTCGCAAATGTCTGCCACTAGTTATAGTAGTAACAAACATTGCGCGAATTAAGACAAAGTTGGGACGATCGATTTTTCGAGGAGACCTTCCAATATGATTTGAAGATATTAAGTGCGATAGGAAAAACATGCGCATACCGGTGATAAGGCCTGGCTTATTATGCTACAACTTTGCTGTGGGAATATATGCTTGGCTTTGTCTATTCGTCCGTCTTTCCGTGAGAGAAACTTTGCGTTGCGCCAAAGTATTTAAAGACCAGCATGAAATTGTATAGGAATATTATTCAACAAAATGAGTTGTGCATCCGAGATTTTAGCATGTATGAGCACAGCTTGCCAAATGTAAGCTATGGTGGTTGCACTTTACCCGTTGCCTGTCTTCGTCCATCGTTTACAATTTCACTGTTAACACTATAGAGGTTATAATTTTAGGTCAATTGTAATAAAATTTTGACACCTTTGCCTGCCAAGTGTAATCAGTATTGATTTTATGGCAGTACAAAGTTGAAGTTGAAGTTAAAGATAAATCTGGTGAAAGTTTGAAACTTAGTCATATTGACTCAAACATTAAGTACTACGTCAAATATTACAAAATTTGTTTTAGGGGATTGGAGAGGCTTAGAGTTGTCCCTGATTAACGCGAAAAAGGATCAATACAACCAATGTGTTTCCTTTAATTCTTTTGTAAATATATTTCTGTTCCATTTAATTAACATTAATATTACCTGCAACGATACCTGTTGATAGTCAACAAGAACTTTGTTTACTGGTTAGCTGTACGTGTATGCGGCATTACAGTGGTTTGTTATTGTTTTAGACCCGCTATTTTTAAGTAAAGTTGCACACCCTGCCCAGTTTCAAAGAGAAAGTATCTATTAGACGATAATAACAGAGCACCGAAGTATTGTTACAAAATGCTTATGTTTAAAGCTGGTTATTCATTCATAGATATATGGGTGTTCCTCCTTACAAAGAAGCACACATTTACCTTCGAATACGCACAAGCTGGGTTTTGAAATAAAAAGGAAGTAAATTTTTATTTTATCCTTTATTTTGAAATTACTCTTAAATAGTTATTGATGAATAATTTCATCAGTACCTACTTATTAACTAATAATTAAAAGCCATTTATATTAAAACAGCACAGAAATTTTCAGCTGTTTTTGAATACAATTGTTTAAAGTGAAGAACTTTAAAAGAAACAAAAGTATGTATTTTTGTGTGAAATTTGTGTCAACATTTATCATGCACACATAAAAAACTGATATAGGGTTTCGAAATGAAGGGGCTGTGTTCTTGAACCACGTATGTTTATATGTATTTAATTTCAAAGAGCTCTTGTTAGCCTTCATTAAACGTTCAGTCTATGAAATTGCGAGTATATCATAACAGGGATATCATATCAATGACGACGGTCTCTTATTAGTTGTCAAGACAGTTAGGCTTCTAAGAGATATACAGTTGCAATGTGGACACTCAATTTCGCATGTCTCAAAATAATAACAAATACCAAAACCAATAAAGATATTTTCTAAATGTATATATTTACATTCCTTTTTACTCAGAATGAATATATTCTAATTCCGTTTAGTTCAAATTTATATACTTATATTCTGCTTTAGTTCGAAAATATGTACTTTTATTTCATTGTGACAGGATATATATATACTTTCATTCCGTTATGGTAGGAATTCGGGTGCTTTTATTCCTTTTTTGTCAGAATCGGCATACTGCAACTTCAGTTTTATCGAAGTAGTTTGAAGTTCCATCAGTCAAATGGCTGTTTGCTAGCGTCCCGATATGTCGAAGCTGTTTGAAGTCCCATCAGTCCAATGGCTTTATACTAGCATCCCGGTATGTGGAAGCAGTTTAAAAGTCCCATCAGTCAAGTGGCTGTATACATGTACTAGCGTCCCGATATGTCGAAGCAGTTTGAAGTACCGTCAGTCTAATGGCTCTATACTAGCTTACCGATATGTCGAAGCAGGAATTGTTTTCCTAAATATCGACATGACCATGCGTTGCAAATAAAACTATGAACTATGTTTCAAGTTGATAAGTACTGGGATATTGTCATAAAATTTATATGTCATATTCACATATTCATATATATTTGAGGCTATGGCAAGATTATCAGCGAAAGACTTTTAATTTAAATCAAATTTCGGTTATGTCTGAATCTGTCTGAACTTGAGATATTGAGTCTCAGCTTAGATAATTTTCACAGGAGTGCTCAAACTCATAAGTTTGACTATTATTTTACCCGTCGAGATGCATCTCAATGTCTCTATATAATTTACGTTTAGACCACCTTTAAGAAATTTAGTTTCATAAATCTACGGAAATTATTCCTGTAAAAGTTTGCTTGGTCCTTTTTCTTGACGTGTTTCTCTCTCTGAGACACAGCCACATGTCCAGTTATAGAGCAATTACTATATTCACCCTTGCAATGTTTAGAAATTCGAACATATGTCTTTTCTGTTTATATTTTCATATATTAAATATATAGATAACAAGAGCTGTCAATGTTGGTGACAAATGCCCCGGAAGCGTACCCAAGAATGCTACAGTTGTCTGTGTAAAATATGCCAGAATAGATTAGGTATGAACCATTTTGTGACATTGACCTTGACCTGAGAGAACCGGATCGTAAGTAGGACACATCTTCTCTATATGGTTAACATTTGTGACAAATTATTTTCAAGTCAAGACAAAAAAACAGACCATGATAACCTTTGACAACTAAGTGCGACTTTGACGTTGTAGCTAGGGATCTGGGTCCTGAACATGACAGGTCATTATATTACAGGGAACATTTATGCCAAGTGATTTTAAAATCCGTTCATCGATGGCAGAGTTATGGACTGGACAAGAAACAGACCATTTTACCTTTGACTTCTAATTGTGACCTTGACCTTGGAGCTAGGGGTCTGGGTCTTGTGCATGACACGTCGTCTTGTTATGTGGAACAATTCGTGCCAGGTTATTTCAAAATCCCTTGATGAATGACAGAGTTATGCCCCAGACAAGAAACAGACCATGTTAACTTTAACCTCTAAATGTGACCTTGACCTTAGAGCTAAGGGTCTGGGTCTTGCGTATGACATGTTGTCGTATTACGGTGAAAATTTATGCCAAGTTATTTCAAATGCTCTTTATGGATGGCAGAGGTACAGCCCGGGAGACAATTTACACGGACGAACGCACGCAAGCACGGATGGACCGACGGACGGGCAGTGCGATTTTAATATGCCCGCCTTCGGGGCATAATAAAAAAAGTTTCCTTCATTAATAATCTGAAAACATAACTGAGCCGCACCATGAGAAAACCAACATAGTGCATTTGCGACCAACATGGATCCAGACCAGCTTGCGCATCCGCGCAGTCTGGTCAGTATCCATATTGTTCGGTAACGGTTTCTCTAATTGCAATAGGGTTTTAAAGCGAACAGTACGGACGCTGACCAGACTCCGCGAATGCGCAGGCTGATCTGGATCCATGCTGGTAGCAAATGCACTATGTTGGGTTTTTTCATTGTGCAGATCAATTATAAATTATAAATTACTTAATTTTAGACAAAATAATTCAATTTTACAGTTCAAAATTCAGCTTACAAACCGTATGAGCCCGATACTGTGAATACGCTCTTATAATAATACTAAGAAATTAAACTTTATGTTTTTTATGCTAAGTATCTGATCAAGGTTTAGATTAGTGTCAGCCCGCCCAGTTAGCTCAGTAGGGAGAGCGTATGTCTACGGATCACGGGGTAGCTAGTTCGATCCTCGGGCGGGACGTATGTTCTCCGTGACGATTTGATGAAAGACATTGTGTCTGAAATCATTAGTCCTCCACCTCTGATAATTCATGTGGGGAAGTTGGCAGTTACAGTTTCGGAGAACAGGTTTGTACTGGTACAGAATCTAGGAACACTGGTTAGGTTAACTGCCCGCCGTTAAATGACTGAAATACTGTTGGAAAACGGCGTTAAACCCAAAGCAAACAAACAAGATTAGTGTCCATATTTAGCAAACTTTTAAGTCTGAAATTCAGAACTGAATTTTGAAATGCTAAATTTTCCTTTCGACTTGTAACTGTTCAATTTGCGCATATTGTTAAAAACTTCTACATGAATGTACAATTTACAACTGCAGACAACTTATTTCATAGGCATAAAAAGCTGTAGACAAAGTTATTACAAATCAAATATTTGCCTTTTCTAAGTCTAATTCCTAGTTTCAGACTTGAAAAGTTGATGAAAACATGAATTAACACATCTGACTGACATATACCTGTTCATATTTGCAAATTTGTATTTATAGCACAGATGTTTCACTTCGAGTTAAATTGATGCTATATATGAGTAACATTCCCGTATCTGTGAATGAATATCTGAAATATGGAACAATTCTATTCATCTAATGTTGCATTTAATTGTCTGATGTTCGCTTATTGCCTATTATGTATATTTAAATGAAATCTTTACACGTGAAATGATATGGAATTTGGTTGAATTTACTCCTGGACTTTTGTAGTCAACAACACTAGTGTTAATTTTGTTTCATTTTTCAAGCAGCTAATTCCAATAATTCTCCAATTCTGTATTTTTGTATTTCTTTTTAAGGACACTCTAAGTGGTAAACATTTTTTTTAAATATTTTTTCTTCTTATTTTACATACCTTCATCATACCTTCGTCTGTCAAATGCCCCAAGATTTAACAGTTCAAATGCAAAACTTATATTCAGTATTTTTTCAGAATAAATGGCAAACAGTTGACTTGTGTTTACAAGAACACCTTCCTGACTTGTGTTTACAAGAACACCTTCCTGACGGAACAGCCAAGCAATAAGTTTAAGCATGGCTTTTCTAGCACTATTAGCTAAGCATTTGATTTAATGAATATGTGATAATTATAATACAGTCATTTGAGGCCCGACAGGGTGTTGTAGTGGAACCTTATTGCTTTGATGTAGTCGAATGTATTTGGACGGACTTTTTATCGAATTCATATAATGAAATTCTTGGTTAGAGGAGATGAATTAATTTGCGACAAATTAATACTTGAGAAGTCTGGTTTGCTACATGTAGTAGAAAAATAAGAGAGGTCAAGTATTTAATGAACGAGGGGCTGCAGGGTATGGTTCATTCTTTTACTGAGTTTTTGTTGTTGTTGTTTGAGGTTTCGTTTTGTTTCTTGTTTTGTTTTCAATGTTTTGTTATTGTTGTTGTTGTTGTTGTTATTTCCCTTTTTTTATTAGAAGGATTGCAATGTTTTGAAGTATTTAAAAGACTTGTTTTCTTTCAGTAAGAAGGAAATTGCATATAAAATGGTAATCCGATTTTTGAGAATATTATTTATTATACATGTAGTCATTCACTTTTGAAATTTCTAAGAATTAAGAGTCATTTTTATGTAAATTCTACTTTTTCCTTTGATGTTTGATGTGTACAATAGCTGAGACGAAACTGGAATGTTTTTTTAAATGTACCTCAGTCCCTTTTAAGTAATCACTAGAAAAACGTTCTTACAAAACTGTTTCAAACTGTGAAGGTTATCCTACATGAATGAGACAATAAAAGTTTGATTTCGTAATAAACATATTTATCTCTAAAGGGTGAACTTTTAATTCTATATTAGATTCTTTAAATGAAGGTGTGACTTGCTTTTGTATAACTGTACTGTGTTATATGCTAACTTGGCAGCTCTAAACGAATTCATTGGTGTTGTCAAGTAACATGTTTTGCAAGATACATAAGACAAAGCCTTTTTTCAAGAGCATGTGTAATTTAATAACAAAAAATTATCAAAAGGGTTTGCAACAAACATTCACCTTTGAAGCAAATAAAATTCTATGAAATGTCGTACAAAACAGAATTGATCGTGGTCTCGTGTTTTCATCAGCATCATGGAGAATGCACGTCAGATCTTATATGACCACCTGAAAGAGCTGGGTGACGGCATTTTTGTGCAGGAGAACATTGCTTTAGAGAAAGTCTCGCATATGAGGCACGCAAGCTCGTCCGTGAGAAACAGATGCTGTAAACCTGGATCGCTGGCTGCAGGGTGTATCGATCCGTTCCTAAAGACCCGAGCGACAGGAATTAATTAAAGGTCAAAATCTTGATTAGAGACATGATAACCATTAAGAGTATCAGGAACGGGACATCCTTTCCATAAACTGTTTACATCTACAAATGAATAAATTGGCAGCACTTAATACATGATAGTGCGTAAATATAATTCTGAGAGAACGTCAATATCTAGGACAATAAGTCCCCTATCTAATAAACAACGAAAAATCCCTCTTTGTACCTCAGAGTGTTAATCCATAATTCCCCAGTCTATGGTAATTATTAAATAACTCCATCAAGTTAATGAATATCACCAAGTAGTTTCAAACACTCCATTTGTTTATGCCAATCCATATATCCCTCCAGAAGAATATTATAAGACTCTATAGACCATAGTAAATAAGTCCAGTAAAATAACATGCGCATAGTGAATTATCTTTTTCGCCATCATACATATATCCAGGCCGACCAGGGTAAATAATCAGAGGATTGTCAGGTCACGGTTTAGACGTTTATTCGTCGCGACGAAGAAATCACAAAGCATGAAAGCCTGTATGATACAAAAAAATCTTACATGAGACTTAATACAAAATATTATATACAAAAACCATTACAACAAAATACAAACGCGCATATAAAAACTTCACAGAAGTACGGTTCTATGGTATCGTTAATTAGTTAAATAAAACATGATTACCAGGATCCTCCTTTGAAATGTTTATCTCTAAGTATAAGATATAATTATAAGAGGGGTCTAGCGAACTTTCTCTTACTACTGAAATACATGAACAATGTATTTTTTGCAGAAAGTAAAAGTTTGGAGGGTTAGTAAAAGGTTAATAAGGTTCATGCACGTGAAAAAAAGGTGAACTAAGAAAGTATCTCGTTCACTCCATTCATACCATAACCACGAGATAAATACTGAGCTGTAGTCAACAGTTTACCCAATACACATCACAATAACTAGGTCATAACGGTTTTGGTTTACAAGCAAAGAACCAGATCTACCAATATGATCTAAAAGAACTCAAAGGACTACATATATGCATGACGCATTCCCATGAATATATACCATCATTCAAATACTTTGACAGTGTCATGCTTGTTCTCAACCATATGTAATAGAAAGAGCATTAAAACTCGAGGGTAAACAATTTGTACGAGGGGGCGTAGCTCCCGAGTATAAATCGTTTACCCGACAGTTTTAATGTTCTTTCTGTTTTGTATCATAGCCATCCATATATGGTAGTTGTAGGCGTTCCACATTGTCATATACAGCAGTTCAGTGAGTGCTTATAATCCTTGCTTTACAAATGTGTAAAGCCCAGGTAAAATAAACCAATGCGAGAGCAGAAAATCAATAAGATACACTTCGCTGTCTACTGTTCCAGACATGCTGGCATACTTTCCTATCCAACAGTGCGGTAACTAGCGTGCGGGTATTAAATACCTGCACACTTTTAGTTAACGCACCCTGTACTTTGTGTATACGATTTACCTGCACCAAATTTGTTAAGAAAAAACACCGAGCTATGATACAAGTGTATAATAGTATTATGAATTAGTTGGCAAAAGGTTTCACGACCTCTTACCATTGTTTATCAATCTTCACAAAACCATGAAAATGTACTAATCTTTATGCTAGATTATGACCCTAGAATAAGATCTGAAAACTTTTTCGCCTATTTTATGACTAACACAATAGCGTCAAGCACATTGAATTACTGTGTTCATAAGCATAGATTAGTCAATGTATTGCAAGAAGTCACACTTCCATAGCTAGTAATGATTTTGCAAAAACGTACATGTGATATATACATTACACTGGTTTGATCTACTAATAAGCTTTGATAATGTGGCAGTTGAGTCCAATAAGTGCAGGGGTGTTCAAAGATATTCCGTCACAGATCTATTGTAAAGCAATCGTTGGATTTACCTGTATTGGAAAATAAATAGTGTCGATTGTACTGGGGTCAACTGCCACATTATCAAAGTTTATTAGTATCTGCAGTTTACAGATTACTTGTTGACAATACAAGTAAAGAATGTACTTAGCGAAAGGGGAATAATATATGTATAGTTAGTGTTTTTATATAAACAGATGATATCCCCCGCTTAGTGATATATTGGAATATTATTGGATTGTTGATGGATGTTACTAATGTAGCTTTGTCTTATCATCTTCTGTTATTGTTTCTAAGAGACATTTAATTTTACATCTCGTTTTTGCAACCAATTCATAATTGTCTTCATTGAAAACACAATACTTTTGGCTTTGATCTTTGATAAGGGGAATAATACATGCATAGTTACGTGTATAAATAATTTCACGGTGATTTCCCCTGCATAATGAAACTTACAAATATTATTGGTTTGTTGATGGATGATTTTAATGTACTTTGTCTTATCATTTTTGTTGTTGTTTCTAAGAGGTATTTCATTTAGTAAAAAGTACATGTAATTTTTTGTTAACGAAAATATACTGTTTTTTGGGGGATATTTTGCATTGATCTTGATAAGCCTTTCTTGCAATGAACACCTTTATTTCGCTTGAGAAAGTTTCGAATAATCATTCTTCATTCTAGTAGTCACATGCTTGTTATGCTAAATAATCATATTAGAAATTGATTCTGCGTTTCTCTTCGAAAACTCAAAAAATAAATAAAATAAACTTAAAGGACATAGGAATGGTTTTCATTTTCTATATATTTCTAAACATATCTCCTTTCTATGTCTAAAAACAAAAACAAAATAATTTATGTTTGTATGTTTTTAATAACATATTTATACCAACATAAATAGTGCCTTCCAAAACATATTACATGGCTTATTTCCCCTGAATACTCTCCTATTGAACCACGAAAATGGATATTGTCATTTTCACAAGCGAAGTCTGAAGTCTAAAAATAGAGAAAATTATTTTCATTTTTATAATGGATATCGAGTTTGATGAGGAATAAGACGGCATTGAGGAGTTTGACCATGCTGATGGAGATTCTGTACGGCCATACATGTACGAACCAGTGGTACCTGTTACAGACGAAACGGATTCAAATGACAATGAATGAGACAGCGATACTGATCGCTTAGACCGTTCTGGCACCGATCCTACGGATTGGTGAACCCTTTAATTGAACTTGAAATGAATTATTTATCCTTTAAACCATTAAAAGTCTCTACATTTTAGGAGAGAACAACAGATATTTACCCCAGCCACTTTTACAATTGTCTTTACCAGTATGACAAATTACTAGATTTATTCCAGAAAATTTTCAAAAGTATCGTATACTTTTACATTTTTAATTTAAAATGCATTGCATATCTTCTTAAATAATTATAAACAACTATATAATAAAAGTAAGTTAGTGAAAATACATTTTCATACTGTGTGCTTCAAGTAATTTCTGTCCATTTTGCTATTCTTTTCACATTCACACGTATGACATATTTCACTGTCACAACATAAGACGGTTAAAGTTACTTTTTATATATATTTATTTTCTATAAGAATCAAGATAAGTTTGATGTGCTCATTCCCCATGCAAATGACATATATTTAAAAAATGTCTAGAAAAGTCTAAATTGTGATAGTTTTCGTAATTTACGGTAAATTTTCTCATTTTTTAAAAATTAAACTTAATACCTTTTTGGTATAGATACTAAAAATATGGGGTTTATGTAGATTGTCAATATTGACTATTAGTGTGCTAAATGGCGGGTATTCTAATAAAGTAAAGTGATAACTGACCGATCCTGTTTAGTTATAATGTATATGTAAAAGTCAAACACAAAAGATGTATAAACTAATTTGCTGCAAAGTATATACAAGACGTTTTCGCGAAAGCATTGACTTTATAAATATCTTCGAGTATTCAGTATTCGAAATACCGTTAAAGTATATTAGTAACCAACCAGAATAAAAAAGAATAAAAAAACAACAACAAAAGACTATAGCCAGTAACAAAAGAAAGCGTTACATGGAAAATTGGCGACATTGCATGTTTACATTCACCTCAGGCAACTGTGTAGAGAAGACGATGCGACTGATGTACATTATTTTGTTGTTCTGACTACATTGCTGATTCACATTGGCAGGGAATAATAGTATTCCTTCTAAGTAAGGAAGTTGTCTGTTACATGTGTGGAGGAGCATAGTACAGACTAGTATACAGAAACACTGCAATAGCTGCATACTAGCCAAAAAAAGCTAAATGCAAAATAATACACATTATTTTAGAATTAGAAAAAGGTCAGCATTTTGCAAAAGATAGTCAGTGGCAAATTTATCATGCTTTCCATAACTGAGACTGACAGAGCTGTGAAGTGCATAATACTGCCACTGGTATGCCACCGAATGCAAACAACTTCCATTTACAAAGAGTTTCTTTGGGTTAATATATTGCAGTAGCTATTTAAATGGTTTTGTTTTTCTATTGAAATCGGATAATTATTGAGAAATAATAATATAATAATTATTTTTCTCACTACAAAATCAAGTAGATCTCATTTTGTGTCGCCACCTCTGATTGGCCAACTGTTTTATTAAGATATATAGATATTTTCATAAGTTTCGTAACTGTTCTACACTACGTTATGATTACCGTATAGCAGTAGTTGAATTTACAACTAATAATTTTTCCAACCGTAATCTTTTAAGAATCGTATCATTCATCATCATTTGTCAATTAATAATCGAGTGCAGTTGTTCTGCTGCTAACTTAGGCTATAAATGAATAGTTTAGTACTGTAAATTATTTTTCTTTCAATTATAAAATATCTTAAGATAAAAGATATAAGAATAGATTTAACGTCGGATAAGTATAACACATTAGCTTAAACAGACAAAATGTAACCAAGATATATATATATTACACCAAATTTCACCATTCATTATATAGCATTATGCCTCATTACACCAATTTTTGCATCAGTTTTTGCATGAATATACATTACTGCGTTTAGGAAGACCGTTTATTTAATTTTAATCCATTGGTCTCAATTAATTGTAATTTGATAGGTTTATTTCAGTAATTCTAGTTATAACTTAGTCAGATTGGCATATTCAGTATTCCAAGGTTCTTCATCTTTTCAGGTGTAGAACACACATGCGCGAGACTCTAATCCCAATGTTGGTAATTTTTAAGTGGAGGAGGTGGGCCGGACACACGACGACTGGTTTTGTCGTCAGATGGGGTTACCACTGGAACGATGCGTCCGCTATGAAACACGTTTTAGTTCAAATTAAATTCTGCATTTATAGTTTGGTGTAATTATTCTTGGGTTTAGAGTCAAACCGACACTATTCAAGTCATATGACGACTTTTCCAGCATTTAATGGAGGAGAAAGACCCAAGATGCCCGTTCGTGCATTATGTCAGGCACAATGGGATACATGGGTAGAACTGCCAACCCTCTGTATGTCAGCTGATGTCTATGTCTTTCTTACAGCCGCATAATTCAGATAGATCGCTGACAAATTGCTTGTTTTTACAAATGGCACTTCGTTAAATTAGCTAAAAAACTATTGGGTTATCAATCAAGAAAATTACAGTTAAATATTGAATTTATTAAAAATTTACCTTTTTGTCGAAAAATGCCGAGGTTGAGTAACACTGTGGTATTGTTTTAAAACACTTTACACAGTTTACTTCTAATCAAAATGGCGGACGACTGTACAGAAATTTATATCAAATAATAGATTTTATAAATATACTTCTATAACTTTAAGATAAAACGTGGTAAGCTATGTTTTATTAGTCAACGAGGCCTTATGCGGTGAAATTTAAAATCCATTGTGTAGAGCTGATATTCTGATGATATAATTGATTTTTTTATACTTGACATGAGCTTAAAGTAATTCATTTGTGTGTGTTTGTAATACACGCCTACCATTTCTGTTGGTTTCAGACCCAAGTTATTTATAACATGAGCGCATGAAAACAATTGCCGTTAAAAAAGGTTGAATATATTCGATAAAATTGCATCAGTCAGTCATCTGAGATACACGGAAACCAGTCACTCTTGAAATCGTTATTTCAAAGATAAAACGGGTCTTTGTAACTGTCTTTAAGGCTAATTTCAGTCGTGATTTCAACAGCAAATATTTGAGAATAGGTATCTTTGCCGGAAATATGGTATAACCACCGGAAAAAGATGACAAACTATTTCACAAGCTATCTAACAGCGAAATTGCAAGCATCAAGGTCCATTGAGACATCAAATTCTTCAAAAACGAGGCAAACAACATATTTTCGCAACAAAATCAGCTTTTTAGTTGTTTATAGTTTATACATAATTTATTTTAGGTCGATTGTAAAGGAAGTTCTACGACTTATATTAATCACTCTCGACAACTCATTCCTGATGGAATCCATCGCCACGAGGGTATGAGAGAAGAGGTCAGTTTCCATTTTAATGCTGAGCGCCAAGCAAGGGAGCTACTGGTACCATTTATCACTTCAGTGGTATGACGCGGCCGGGGATTGAACCCACGACCTCCCGCACTCGAAGCGGACGCTCTACCACTAGGCTATCGAGTTATTAATTTTTATTTAAAATTTTGATATACACACCCGAGCTTCAATTTAACCTTGAATGAGGGGACTATATTATATAAATCTTGAGAGGGTGACATGAAAATCTCCCCCTCGACATATATGAATATCGACCGAGGTTGAACATTTTTCATATCGCCCTCTCAGGAATGATATATTTATTTTATCAAACAGGGAATATATAAAGGTCAAAACATTTGCTGGAAAATCAACATAATGATTTAAATGATTAATCAAACATTGAAAAAGTAATTACTATCCAAATAATGAATACAGAATTAAGAAGTTTTTACTTGTTAGCACTCAGAAATAGTGGCGCCTTTGCTGTGTAATAAGACTTTTTGACAGATTTAGTCTTAAGGTATCAGGCCCACAAAGTGAGTAAGCAAGTTCTATCAAACAGTGTTATTAAAATATATCACATATTGATACCTGGTAAGTTCATATAATTTTGGATATTGTGAAATATGAACTACATGACAAAAATGTTATCGAAATTGTTTTTCTTTATAGTTTTTCATGATACTTATAGTCTGTGCCGAATTGTCCGAAAATGAGAGTGTGTGATATTTCTTGCTGTATTTCAACAAGTTTTTTTTTTTTTTGGTTTTCTTTTTGAAAATTTAAACACCCAACCTCTCAAAATCCATTGGTAGCATTTCTTATCATCATTATTTACGCTATTTTCCATTTTCGTACCAATTAAATTTCTCTAAAATGTACTATATGCACTTTGTATGTTACATAAAAGCTAGAGTGTATTAAACAAGTTTGATTGGAACATGTAATTCTATCTTGTGTTTTTTAAGTAAAGTAATTTGTGCTTAAAGAGAGATAATTAGCTAGTAATGTTATAAATTTAGTATAATTTACAATATCTTCAAAATACAGATATGACATGAACAAAATACCTTTCTTTATACAAAATATGTCTAAATCAACCATACTGTATGTCTTTTAAGTTAATCTTTACAATTTAAAGCATAAAAATAATATGATAAATAGTAAAGGGAGGTAAAAAGCAAAAATGTGTATTTGTTTCTTGGCATCCTATGTTATTGAAATTATTCATTTATCGGCAATGCAATTGCATTTATTACATTAAATAAGTCAAAGTAAACATTGTGTGTTATTATCAGAATTTATTTTTTGGTTAAATAAAAAGGGAGATAATTACAAAACGTGAGAACTATATCCAGTGAATGAACATTTACACGGTTCCTGTTTTTCTCCATTTTGGAGCTGCAGTTATGATATACAATGCTTTATTATAAAACTTTTAACTTGAATAAAATAAATAGGAAATACCGGGAAGTAATTTTAAGATAAATTGTTGTTATTATTATTATGTTCATTTTGTGGTGTTATACTTTTACTAAATGGCGGCTGTCTCAGAGCAATGCATAACTGAGTGGTTAAATATGGAAGTTATTTACTCACATATGCGTTCTGCAACATTTCAACTGCATTTTAGGGAATTTCCACCAGGACATGCATGCTGCTAAATGACAAATGCATGTTGCCTTGTGTTATTCGTTTTAAACTAAATGCAACATCCATGCGTCTTTGTGTTACCTTCCATCCGTTAGTGGCACATACCTTGCATCTTTTGTCACTGCATGTATGTATGTAAAACGCATATTCTTGCGTGTAAATGGCAAATGCATCCATTCTGTGGCATATTAAAATGTTTATGTGAACAAGTTCTAAGTGTTTTGTACGTTTTTCTTTCTGAAATTGATTAAATCGTTCCTACATTATATAAAACTAACACATGCATGTTAACATTTAGTTGTTGCTCGTTGTTTTTTTTTGTTTTTTTTGATATATAGGTCCCTCTTGTAGACCGTTTCTATGTAGGTCCCTACTTAAAATTCACGGATTCTTAGTATTACAATGATTGAAATTTATGCAAGGCGAAAACAGTGCTAAGTAAGCACTAAGCAGCACGAAGTTAATCAGATGCGACTTTAACATTTGTAATGTGAAATTCGTAGAAAGCTGGGAAGCAGAATTTCCGGCAGTTTTCGTAAAATCAGTGAACCATAAACGGTGTTTTAGTAAAAAAATTACTCATAATTTCCAGCTGTCCAGGGACCTAATTTCCCCCGAAAACAACACAAGTATACACGGGTAAGTTTAGACTCTCTCACCGTTTAACCCACGGAAACTACCGAACACGTGAATTTGCTGTCGAGAGTGGTCTCTCGTGTATACTAATTTGCGCTAAAGCCATGTGTTTTAGTATATTATTTTTGCCGGGAAACTGTATTATAAACAAAAACCAAGTGGTTGCAAACATCACTTATGTTAAATCCAAAAAGCAGTAACAATCAAGTTATGAAAATTTCGGAATATTCACAAGTCACAACGTTGTTAATAGCTCGTTACATTCAGTAGCAACAACGTCAAATACGAGTAAGAAAACATAGAATACAGTTAGTAATAGCATGAGTATACATTTCAATATTGCAGTATGCAAACAAAAAGGTTGAACGCACTTGTCAATTACATGCAAGAATAACCGATATTCATGAAAGGACTGTTTTCTTAGCCTTAAGAAGCATTAAAGATGAATTTCTTGTAAGGCAAATGTAAGAAACTAAAATGCAGTTGCAATGTTGCAGAACGCATATGTAAGTAAATAACATAGCAATGTCATTTAGCAGCATGCATGTCCTGGCGGAGATTCCCTTCCATAGTTAAAAGACCTTTCTTTGTTATTCAAAGCTGGACATTGACTTTCAAATCACTTTTCAAACACTTTTATGGGGTTGAAATCCTTCAAGTGACGTAAAATTATTTTAGTTAAGTTAGCAATGCACCTATTCACCAAAGATTATTTGTTCCAACAGGGAATCTACCCATGCCTATAATGACGGATGCCTTGGCCTTCCTTTACCATTCAGAGCTGAAAAATTGCAATATTCTTGAATTGTTTTAGTGGGACTTACATCACATTGACACAGTGCAGGATAAATGACAACTTTCTATCTGTAATTGTTGAGGACGACTCATGTGCCCTTCAGGGCATTATTTGGGGCATATATGTTGGCACCTGGTTGAACTGCTGTCCTTCCGCAAGCAGTCTGGATGACTCACATGATGACCAAAGAAGGGCTCGAACCTTGAGAGTATATGGTTTAGTGATTTGATACCGAAATCCTTCACCACTTGGCTACAAAGGTACCTTGGCAACTATACTAGATGACCAGTTAGATTGTCAAAAATAAAACATTACTGAATATAACATTTACATTTCTGTGCAATGTGATGTGTTATTCAATTAGTTAATTATGACTAAAAAAGCAAAATAAAAAAAACAAAACAGGTACTACATAAGTAGAAAGGTATTCCTTTTCTTGCACTAACGGTTTCCAGTTTCTAATACATGTAGTAAATTATTTACATATAACTGGGTATTCAATTTGTATCTATCTTTTAAAATGTAGAAAAAGTTCAACATTAACTGGACCAAGATGAATGAATGTGATTACGAAAGAGGAAAAATGTGTTGAACTTGGGAGAATAAAGTCAGGTACCAATGTAAAACTCAGTGATGCTCAGCCAGAGTCATTTTAACTCGAAATGGCAATATCTGTACATACCAGCATGTGTAGCAAAACTTTTCCTTATCTCAGGAATTTCATAAAATACTAAAAACACCTTTTAGATGTGGTTGCTTACTATTCTGGATATCACAAGAGGTCAAATAAGCAAATGCACTTCAGTTTTGTTCCGCGGCATTTTCTTTTGTATTTTCAACTCTAGTCTCATCAGATAGTCGACATTTCCAGACATAGTTAAACCAAACTGGTAAAAAAACAATATAGAAAGTAGATTGGAAATTTAATTCCCCAACAAACTCACTAAGGTCTAAAAATGTTATTGTCATATCAACGATTGACAAGCCATTGAGCTTGCTTAGTTGAACAAATGTTTGCGTGCCATGTATTTGATGAAGAGGTAGCGCTCAAAAAAATGCATTTTTTCTTCAAAGAATGTTATAACAAGGCCTTGTTAAGGACTTATTCATTGGGTGATTGTAATACTTAAGTTCCCTTTTTGCAACTATTAATAACCAGTTGTCTGTATTGGAAATAGCGCGCTTACTTGTATATAGCGTTGACGTGAAACACTTTGACGCCAACGTCTGTGTTGCGTTACTACGTCATATCCTATGTTTATATATATGTACGATAGTTACAAGAGTTAAATAGAAGTAGAAAACAGACACAACGTGTTGTACATTCATTTTAGTGTAAGTGTCCCATACCCAACCGACATTGGTGCCGTGACGAAACAAACATGAAAATAGAGAAGTTGCGTCCGATCCGAGAGGGACATTACAGAGTTATTTCGAATCAGATAGCAAAAATCGAAGCGGCGAAGGAGAATGCGAATTGGATAGAATTCAACACGATTATCGATGCGACATCGCAGAAGCTAGAAGTAATTAAATCACTTAATGAGAACATTCTAGAAGCTACAGAAGTGTCGGAGATCGAAGATGAAATTGTGAACGCAGAGGAGTTTTGTTTGGGTATTGAAGTCAAACTACGATATTTCGAGGACTTGAGCAAACATTCGACCAGCGGAGAAGACAAGCAGACGACCCAAAGCCCAGACGACAACGGTAACAACGCGAACAGGCCAACAGAATCAGAGGTAAATCAAGCTGCAAGCCAAAATGTGAGTAGGTCTTTTTCAAATGCTTCACTTTATCAGAGACTTCCAAAATTATCACTTCCGGTTTTCAGTGGTGATATCCTTGAGTGGCAAAGTTTTTGGGACTCTTACGAATCTACAGTACATTTTAATCCAAACTTAACTGAAGTGCAGAAATTTAGCTATTTGAAGACGCAGCTTGAAGGCAGTGCAGCTCAAGTTATTCAAGGATTTGCTCTAACACAAGCAAACTACATTCAAGCGATTGATTTGTTAAAAGAGAGATTCGGACAGTCTCATAAAATAATTCATGCATACATACAAGCTTTGCTTAATTTACCAGCCCCAAGTAATACACTTCAGAGCATGAGTAATTACATAGACAAATTAGAGGCTTATGTTCGAGGGTTAGAGTCGCTTGGTCAGTGTCAGAGTACGTACGGAACTCTATTAGTGTCAGTGATAATTAATAAACTTCCGTCAGAGACACCTAGATACTACAACCATATATTTACTTACAGATTTTGGAGCCAAGATTCCACTTCAAGTGATGATGATTCCGACATTTGCCGTCCCCTTACGGAATATTCCGAATTCTGTCCTGTCTTTACCACAACTAAGAACCCTGAAATTAGCACATCCCATGATAGATGAAGACCAGTTTGATATTTCATTATTGATAGGAGCTGACCATTACTGGAGCATCGTAGGTAACCAGACGATTCGAGGTAACGGACCTACAGCCGTAAGTTCGAGCATTGGTTATTTATTGTCAGGTCCCGTTGAAACAACCAGTGTTATTACACAGTCTTGTTTTGCCCTAAATGTGATGACGTCAGATATAGACCGATTTTGGAAATTAGAGTCTATTGGAATAATTCTCGAAGACGACCAAGGTAAAGATAAATTACAGTCATATCAAGAGAATGCTATCAAGTTTACCGGCGGAAAGTATGAAGCTAAACTACCCTGGAAAGAAGACCACGCCCCTCTCCCTACAAACTATGAAGTAACCAGGAGAAGAACCGAATCCCTGATAAGTCGACTACGCCGAGAACCTCATATTCTAGAGAAGTATGCAGAGATACTACAAGAGCAAGAGAGAAGAGATTTCATTGAGAAAGTTGACGATAATGAGAAACTACCTCCGCAAGTACACTATATTCCCCACCATGCAGTCTGAAAAGATTCCGCCACCACGCCCATTCGTATAGTGTATGATTGTAGTTGTAGGGAATCGATTCATTCCCCCAGCTTGAACGACTGCCTTGACTCCACCCCACCCTCACTAAATGATCTATCACAAATTCTAGACAGATTCCGACTTGGAAAGTACGCAGTATCAACAGATATAGAGAAAGCATTCCTGAATGTACGCCTAGAAAAAGAAGACAGAGATGTGACAAGATTTTTATGGTTAAGTGATCCGAGTAATCCAGATAGCCCGTTATCAGCATATCGATTCAAAGCCGTTCTGTTCGGTGCAACTTGCTCCCCATTTATACTTAGTGCTACGCTACTCAAACATCTTGACAACAACGCTAACAGCTGGGTCAGCAGATTCCTGAAGAGAGACTTATACGTAGCCAACATATCGAGTTTCCTAACAGAAGATGAAGTTTTGAGGTACTTCCGAGACACAAGGGATCTGATGCTACAAGAAGGATTCAGCCTGAGATCATGGGCATCAAACAGTCAATGCTTGCAAGTAGCCGCTACAGAAGAAGGTGTCCTTGACAGTGACAGAGTAACAAAAATTCTAGGCATGCTTTGGACTACCAATACAGATGAGATATCATACCCGAACAGAGACATTCCAATAACCCCAAATGTGACTAAACGCACTATTTTGCAGTTTACATCCCGAGTATATGATCCACTTGGCTTACTTAGCCCAGTATTAATGCGCGCGAAAATTCTACTTCAAGATCTATGGAAAGGCAAGCACACGTGGGATAAAGTTTTACCAGACGACATCTATAAGAAATGGCTCCATATTGCACGTGACGTAAATGACGTAATGGAAATGAGAATCCCCCGCTGCCTCTTCAATTCATACGATACAGACGATAAACACCCAACAGCAGATGATACTATCCTACACGTTTTTTGTTGATGCTAGTATCCAAGCTTACGGCGCGACAGCTTACCTTTGCAGACGACAAGAATCGACTCTAGTTATGGCAAAATCCCGTGTGGCACCCTTGAAGAAAATCACATTGCCAAATTTAGAACTGATGGCAGCCGTGATCGGAGCACGTTTAGCGAGACACATTCTACAAGCGATAGACATACAAGATGTGATACTTTGGTCAGACAGTCAAAGTGTGTTACACTGGCTGAGCACCTCGAGACCGGTAAACAAATTCGTCCAAAATAGAGTTACAGAGATAAGAGACCTAACCCAGAACCGTAAATTGAAATACTGTCCCACAAAACACAATCCAGCCGACCTTCTCACAAGAGGTATCACAGCATCCCAGTTCAGAAACAATCACCTATGGATGCATGGTCCGGACTGGTTAACTTACCAAACTCAGTGGCCTGTATGGATGCAGGCAGACACCATCACCATGGTAACCTTGACAGACGAGACGCAAGAAACAGATGAACATCCGTTTCCACGCAGTCTACTTCAAGACAGTCTACACGTTTTAATAGACTTGTCAAGGTACAACAGCTATAGAAAACTTATTCGAGTCACTGCATACGTCCTTAGATTTATAAACAACTGCAGGGCCGTCACCATACGACGAAGAGACCCTTTAAACGTAACAGAACTACAGAACGCAGAGCACAGGTGGCTACAGAATTGCCAGCACACTGAATATGCCAGAGAAATATCCAGCCTGAAGACCTCTGAGAAGAGACTACCCATAGTGCGCCAGTTGAAACTATTTCTTGACGACAGAGGAGATTTACGTTGTGGCGGGAGAATACAAAACGCCCCATTAGAATATGCTATCACGTTCCCATACTTACTTCCCCCCAAACATACCCGCCATCTACATACGGGAGAGAACGCTATCATAACTTACTTACGGCAGAAGTACTGGATTCCTTCTATTCGCAGATGTGTCCAGACAGAGATACGGAAATGTGTGACATGCAAAAGAATTAATGGTAAACAATACCCAGCCCCAGATCCCCCACCCCTACCGAAATTTCGACTAGAAGACAGCGCCCCATTTACGGTAACAGGAGTGGATTTTACCGGTGCACTACATGTAAAAGATCAACGTGGAAATATGAGTAAAGAGTACATATGCCTTTTCACGTGTGCTTCTACTAGAGCATTACATTTAGAAGTGGTCCAGAATTTGACTGAAATTTCCTTCATGCAAGCGTTTAGAAGATTTTGCAGCAGGAAATCATTACCACACATAATGGTTTCTGACAATGCAGCTACTTACCAGGCAGCATCAAGGCATCTGCGTCAATTATTCTATTCCCAGTCCATGAAAGAAGCCCTCAACCAAGAAGGAACACAATGGTATTTCATCCCAGCTAGAGCCCAATGGTACGGTGGGTGGTGGGAGCGCCTGATAGGTTTAACCAAGATCACGCTAAAGAAAGTCTTCGGACGTGGATGCATTAATTTAGAAGAACTTCAAACGATAACCACGGAAGTAGAAGCTGTACTCAATGATCGACCAATAACATACGTGACGTCAGATGATTCAGATCCACACCCGTTAACGCCGGCACACTTATTATACGGCCGGCAGGTGAAGAGTTTACCGACGAAGAATGTACCAATAGAATCGGTATCAGATCCAGCAGTTGGCAACCGTTCCAGTATTACTAGACGAGCCAGGGTCCAGAAGGAACTAATCGAGCACTTCCGGGAACGGTGGCGCCACGAGTATTTGACGGCGTTGCGCGAGTATCACCGAGTGACGGGTAACAACAAGCAGACGATATCAGTAGGTGACGTGATACAGATCCATGATGACACACCTCGTGCGCGGTGGAGATTAGGTGTGGTACACGAACTTATATATGGGAAAGATGGACTGATTCGTGCAGCTAAAGTAAAATCGAACAGTGGAATATCAGTGAGACCAATTATAAAACTGTATCCGTTGGAAACAAAATGACTCCGTGTGTATCAGTAAAAGACAAAGTGATTTAGTGTGCATTTATGTGAAAATTTGTTGTAAAGAGACTTTAAGACCTTAAGATTTCTACTCGTGAGCTTAAATATTAAATAACTTAAATGTCAGTGTTATCAAATGAGAGACATTAATATGATCGATTTCATGACGATATTTTAAGTTAATAAGTAACACACAGTAATTTATTGATAATTTCAGTTTTAAAATAATCAATCTTAGCTTTAATATTTCATGACAGTATGTTAACTTCTGTGATTTATCATTTCGCGCCCCCCCCCCCCCCCCCCAGTATATTGGAAATAGCGCGCTTACTTGTATATAGCGTTGACGTGAAACACTTTGGCGCCAACGTCTGTGTTGCGTTACTACGTCATATCCTATGTTTGTATATATGTACGATAGTTACAAGAGTTTTGAATAGAAGTAGAAGACAGACACAACGTGTTGTACATTCATTTTAGTGTAAGTGTCCCATACCCAACCGACAGTCTGAAAATATTGGACTAAATAAGACTGAACTCATCAGATCATGAAAGAAAACACATATCAAATGTTTCTGTGTAAGGAAAGTATATCATTTTGTAGTTACATTGCATGTATTTATTCACAGTTTGACTGATACCTTCCATAGCACAACAATGGATTTCTAATTTATATAGATGTCTGGGACTATAACAGATACAGTAAGGATGAAAGAGTTATCAAATACAGTGAGTATGTGAGGGAAAGTGGTGGGATGGAATTTGTCATATTTCTTACAGATACGCTTATCTATAAATTATCCAAATTTAGATGTAAATATGTTACACCAATAAGTTCATATACTGAAATTTGGCTATTAACAATGCTTGTTCGTGTAAAGCTGCAGAAAGTTTATTTAAGTCATATCTTACTATCATTTTTAAAGAAATTCAAAACTGCTAATTCTATTCCATGTTGCCTTCTACAACAGTATCCGAGTTTATGACACTGTCATAATTTCTTTATAGCAGGCTTTCTGTATTAGATTTTGGAAAAGCTGTACCCTTGAATTTAAAGAGTATTTTACCTACAACGATGATGTTTAAATTAAAAGAAAATCAGACAACAACTCTAATTTCATCACCGTTATCCATATTTGAGTTTTCTTACACTGTAATAGGTATTCATTACAGCAGTTTTTTTTTCTACATCCTGTCAGTCAAGATTTATAAATACAATGTCTCTAAATAAGTGATACTTTGTTTAAGATGAATGTCTTAAGTATGTATTTGAATAAATATACTATTTCTTTTAAAGAATGAACACATTTTACAATTGAAAATTACATGTATAAAAAGACCATTTTCTACCTATAATTTCATTTGAAAATTATGTTTTTTTATGTATATAAAATCAGTACTTGAATAAAACTTTACAAATCTCTTATAAATACAATCCTTCACTTTTTAGAAATATAAAGTTCCATTTAATAATTAGAAAAACAGGTTTACTCGAAGCTTGACTGAATATATAAGGGCATACTAACTGAAATATTGCCGCCATTTTGAAATTCAAAAAATGTCACCAATGGAATTCTTAAAAAGTTTTACATAAGCTTTAATAAAAACATAACTTTTCAAAATATAAGGAAAAATCACAGGATAACAATTCGCAACAGACTATATATTAACAGAAGTCCGGTAATTATAGTGTAAGATGTATCATTTCACTGTCAAATCATGACTTTTGATTCGTGCATAAAATGGTGGTCATCTTATTTACTAATTCTGCTCATCTTGTTGTATCTCTTTTGAATGATACCGAAATTGGGGTCACCAGGCATCGAAATGTTATCAATTTGTGGATCGGATACCTTATGTACAACACATTTTCCTAAGTTTCTGATTTATATGTGCTGTCTGGTGGACATAAAATGGTTTATATTTGGATACGCTATGAAACCATTTTTGATCCCTTGGGATAGTTGAGTCTGCTCAATGCTTCGTAACTCAGAGGTCCATTAAAGCCTGTGCCAGGTGTAGGGTGTGTGGGGAGACTCTCAAAATATTAATAATGTAAAGCTGTATTTCCTTTCATTATAGTTACAATGTTGTAATAAATAAAGTTGCAATTGGTATGTCTGAAACTTTTGTGTCCCTACACGTTTTAAATCAATCCTAAGCGTCAGGTGTCAACGAATTATTTCCAGTGACCACGTTGTCGCATAACAACAAGCATAATGTAGGTTAAATATGTCAATGTAATTTATCTGTTATTTTTACAATATCAGTCACTTGATAGAAAAGTCAATTAATAATAAAAACACTTTTGCTTTTATTTCTATATTTACATTTCCCGTGCAAACCATATAGTTTCATACTGAGTGCTTCACATTGGTTTTACAACGACGTCTAAGACCTTACGTGATAGTAACCGCGAAAAAATAATCTTATTTTGACAGTATAAAATACTGCCATCAGTAACCCCGCTCGAAAATAATTAAGAAATTTTGCCACATATACCACATTATTCCTTGGTCTAAGACAAAAACAATTTACAGTATCTCTTCTGGCGACAACGACTGGATCCGGAAATGACGTCATCAATATGGCGTCCGATTATGAATATCATACTGCTAAATAATGCCTGAAGAAATCAAAATAAAGGCTTATAAAATTAAATATCATGCAATTAAAGACGCTAATTTGGCATTTTAAATGTCTATATGTAAACATTTAAGAAAATATGTTTAATTCATTATACATGTTTAATTTGTACCCCACAAACCTAATTTACTATACATTTTATATGTCGCTTTAACTTCTTTATATTCATTATTTTCGACTATTCATACCGTCGACGAGCTTAACTTTTGAAATACGATACTTTTTAAAAATAATATATAAGAAATATACTTCACAATAAATGAGTATAAATTACCAAAATCTGCTTTAAGTCAGTACCTAGAATAGAAGAATTTTTTATGAAAATTCAGGAACAATCAACTGATGCACAAGTATTTTTTAAGTTTTAATTATTAGATTATGTATCATCTACATTTATTGTTTAGCAATTTTATATATTCAAATTAAAATGTAATCAACTTTTAGGCCTGTAGACGTTTTATAGAAATCATATTTAATTCAATGATAGTCTTCTTATTTATTCAAAATAAACGATAACTTATATCAAAAACCCGCTTCAACCACGCAATAACAGCTATTTACACATCTATATTAATTTATTATCCCTATACTTACAACATACTTAGTTTAACATGGATGTTCTACAATTACATTCAACTAACTGTAGAAGGGCATCATGGGCAGGTGGTAATGTTGTAAATGTAACAAAACACTCTCTAAGTTTTAATAATCAAGGACTCAGCCTCTTCAAACCTCAACTCTACTGCAGTACATGTATAGTTGAAAACATGGACAAAAAAGAAGCATATAGACGACAAACTCAAAGCGTACAAACTTTAATAAAGGAAAAACTTAGTCAAACGTAGTTTTCTAATAGTTTATTCAGTTAGTTTATACTAATTTATTTTACTCGATTGTGATGAAAGCTTCAAGCTTATTGGAACCACTCTCGAGTCCGCTTCCTGGAAAAACCAGTACTGGTGTCATATGAGAAGTCATGGTCGTGACCCAAGTGGGGCTCGAACCCACGACCCCTGGATTGAGCGGCCGACACCTTATCCACTAGACCACCGCTCTCCTTATTCAGTTGCAATATATGCTGCCAAAGAACCTTTTTAAAACTTTTATTAACGAATCATTTACACATGTACTCCATGCCATTAAAGAAGGCAGAGCAACAGCCAATCATGATTAAGGGTCCGACGATTCAGGAAAGCAGACACATATCAGAGCAGCTCAGTTCCAGTCGGCTTTAAGAACTACCTTTCATGGTTCGGTACTCCAGATCAAAGAGTATATATTTCATAAGATTGGATAACATCCCCGTATCTAAATAGTGCAAGTTTAAAAAACTCAAGTACATAAGTGTACATAAATCACTTTGAAATTTGAGTTATGTCAATCCAAAGTGATGCAGTAGTATCCGAATAGTAAGTTGTATTCAATTGTACCATCCAGCATAAAAAAATATCAAGCAGCAACTACATTTTTAAAGATCATATAGATTTCATGAATTATTGGCATAGTAACCACATCTGACTGTGTATAACGTTAAAGCCTTTCTTTACAATACAAAAATCTACAACAAGCCAGATACATGTAGTTCCAACCGAAATATTACTAACATATCGGAAAGCTGCGTCCCATAACCGGAAACAAATGTTGATCAAAAGAACGAATGGTTTTACAGAATGTGTCAAATGTTCACGTGGTAAAATTATTAACAATGTCGCAAGAACAACGTTATTGAAATCACGAAATATAATATTCTCTCTTGTAAAATTCTAATGAATTAAAGCAGCTAGTTTGCCATTTATTACATTATGTGATAAAGTGTTATATAGAGTAAAGAAATCAAGACACTTTATTGTTTATCTTTAAGTTTTTTAAGGATTTCGCTAGAATTTTTACAGACTTCAAAGTTTTTCCCCACAGATTGCATATGTATTGTCGCAGTATCTTTTTACGTGAGGTTTGATAGCAGTTATACATGAAGTTATATGATCAAATAAAACAGTAATGGCATAAAATGTTCACTTACAATGAAACGAGCTGAATGCGATTGTTTATGCTATTAAAGAATCACATACATATTGGAAGATCGATTCTAGCTGATCATCTATGCAAACTTTCAGAGTTCAAACTTTAGTGATGCGTTAAGTGACCAAATCCAGTTCCGTAGAAGGACTAAAGGTGTAGGTTTTTGTACTAAAATGTATAAAATTCCTCATGTTAAATATAATATAGACGATGATGACATCATTAACCACCTAGTTTGCTGGAACTAAACATACATGAAGAGAATTTCTTACGGTTTATTCTTGTGGTGTCTGACAGTAAACTCAGTACTTTCATCTGCTAGAATAAACATTACAGCACAAAATTAATCAATCAATATCAAAATTATATCTTCGCTTTTTAGGATGTTGTTACCTGCAATTTTTCAGCAGTCATGTGTTTTTTGCCTTTCTTATTTACTCCTCAGTCACAATATTTATTACGTCATATTCTTTCCAGTTGCGTCCCCGGAAAGAAAAACATGGGACATTTCGAGGACTCACTTCAATCTACAATATGGTATAGGTCTCTATATTTCTCAATATTTTTCTCACGGCAGCACATATCCACATAAACCGCAGTGCTCTAGTACGTGCATTTTAAGGATTTTTGCCAGTGAGCTAAAATACGTTTTTTTCAAATGATGATCAATATTTTGCACCTTAAACATGCCACGAGTAATCTAAGAAAATAGTTGTCGATGACTGATTTTATCGGGAAGATAGGCGGGAGCAAGACTATTGCATCGGGTCCATTTTCAAAATAATCAGGAAGTTTTATTGGCAGTATCTATTTTCCCATTTTCATTGATAATTTTTATTTATCACGGAAAGAAACCACGCGACCTATTTGATTCTGGCCGACTTAACGAACTGATTTTAGCTCGACTATTCAAAGAATAGTCTGTAGCTATACTACTCATCTTGGCGGTGGTGTCACACCTTGGTTAACGTTTTGCATGCAAGTACATATGACTATGATTTAAAGTTAGATAGCTTTAAAAAAATTCTTTTTCTATGTCAATTACCAACTTCACTAGGTCAAGTCCCATAACTCTGACATTTATTTTGGCCAAATTATATCCCCTTCTAGACTTAGAAAAATTTGGTTAAAGTTTTGCATGCGAGTACATATAGCTATTAGTTTAAGACATATAGCTTTCCTTTTTTTTTTTTTCTAGGTCCATTACCAAGCTCACTTAAAGTTTTTCGTGCAAGTTACTATCTCCAACACTTATGCAGATATTGAATTGAAATTTCACATGCGTCTTTGGGGTTATAAATCTAGGTGGAATCATCAAGTCCCATAACTCTGACATGCATTTTGGCCAAAATATGCCCTCTTCGGGACGTTGCGACTTCGAAAATCGTGTAAAGTACAAATATCGATTACAAGATGAGTAGTATAGCTTTGAGACTCATTTTTCTAGGTCAATTGGCAACGTCACTTGGTCAAGTCCCATAACTCTGACGTTTTTTAGGTGGGGGGCGGCAAATTATGCCCCCTTTTGGACTTAGAAGCTCTAAGGTTTCTACTAGATAACATATTTATCAAATTTGGCAATAAAACTTACAGACAAGTAATTGGTATCCCGATGGGAACCAGCTGCGCCCCACTCATTGCTGATTTATTCTTATACTGTTATGAACGAGATTTCATGCTTAGCTTATCCACTGAGACACAATTTGACATTATTGAAGCTTGCTGGAACCGCAAGGTATCTTGATGATATTTTAAATATGGACAACCAATATTTTTCAGAAATGGTGAAACATATTTACCCAAAAGATTTACAGCTTAACAAGACCAATTCTTCAGGTTTAAAAGCGTCATTTTTGGATTTAAGTTTAACAATTGTGAATAATAATCTAGAAACGAAAATATTTGATAAAAAGGACGATTTTTATTTTGAACTTGTCAACTTCACCCACCTTGATGGAGATGTCCCTCGAGCAACATCAAACGGTGTCTATATTTCACAACTTATTCGTTTTGCAAGAGCTTGCTTAAAGATAGATGATTTTAATGACAGAAATCTTCATATCACAAAGAAATTGTTACAACAGGGTTACCGTTATCATAAGCTACCAAAAGCTTTCAGTAAATTTTACTATAGATCGTCGGAACTGTTAAAAAATACAATACGAACCTAAAAACACTTTAAGCCCGCCCGCTTAGCTCAGTAGGTAAGAGCGTTGGTTTACGGATCGCGGGGTCGCGAGTTCGATCCTCGGGCGGGGCGTATGTTCTCCGTGCCTATTTGATAAACGACATTGTGTCTGAAATCATTAGTCCTCCACCTCTGATAATTCATGTGGGGAAGTTGGCAGTTACTTGCGGAGAACAGGTTTGTACTGGAAAGAATCCAGGAACACTAGTTAGATTAACTGCCCGCCGTTACATGACTGAAATATTGTTGAAAAACGGCGTTAAACCAAAAACAAACAAACAAATAAAACACTTTGAAAACTTGAACTTACACACCAGGAATATTATGGAGATGTAGTTTATAAAATTCGGAATATTAAATATAGTCCTTATTTTAATCAAATATTTGTAAAATGGGTTAAAAAGTTGATCAAAAGAAGATACGATGCAAAAATCATGAAGCAGAGTGCATGTTTAGTGATTGACCCCTCTACAGTTAATCGCTACGCTTTCCTATTTGATGGTGCGATGACTAATTAAGTGTAAGAATCCATGATGCTTTTTCTCCTAAATCCTACATACAATGGACGGAGGGAGTTGATTTGTCTTGCAGTATTCTTAGTCGTGTCCTTAAAAATTAGGCTCTTGTTGAGTACATTGGTGTAATTATACCTTAGATTTACCTTACTTTTGTTTTACTTAATTAATATGGTATTTTTGCGCTAATGTTAGAGCCTTTCTCAGCGGGGACTTTATATACATTGTGTTGTCTAACTTGTTGAAAATAGGGTAAGTGCGAGGCTGGCATGCCCTAAACGCGTTTAAACCCCCAGTTTCCTTTATATAAGTTACTGACCGTTCCAAGGCGGTGTCCCTATTTTCAACTGGTTGTTTTGTCTGTCTTGTATTGTCTGTTGTGTATGTTTTCTTGTTTGCTGTAAGCGTTTCTTCCTCCTCCTCACCCCATCCCCCTATTGCTTCCTCCTTTCCCTTGTATTTATGCTACTTTTTGCATTCCCTCCCCCTTTACTTTGAGTAAGTTTTCGCGGTTCCATTTTGTTTTGGCAGCCGGAATCCTAAGACGGTACACGATTGTTTTTCCTAGTTGTGTGGGTGCGTTTGTATGCTTGTGAGTCTATAACGGTGCCCTGCTGTTTTCTTATGTGTTGCCTGTTCGTTTTTCTCTGTTATTCAGTTGATCGTGTTGTGTGTTTATTTTTTTTTTTGGTACAGGAGTGTCTGCCCTATTGTGGTTTACGTTATAGTGTGACTGTTATAAAAGAGCATGACATTCCCTTTGTATATTGTCCTTGTTCAACTTTCCCCTTCGGGTTTCTTCCCATACACCCCCCACCCTAGCATAAATTCATATATACTTGTTAGATGTTTGAAGCAACCCTTCCATTACAGCTTCTTTTTGTTGTGGGCCTACTGAACAAATGCGTGGCTCTTGGGCTGTGTTTTCAGTGCTCTGTGCTTCCGAGAAATAAATCTACCCTTACCTATTAACTCTTTTAGAAGATCCTGATTAAAGGTGCGCATGCAAATTACTGACTTCAAACTAATACAAATATTATATTGAAACTTCACATGTGTTTTCGGGGTAATAAAACAATGTGAACATGCATTTTGGCCAAATTATGCCCCTCTTTAGATTTAGGAAATCCTGGTTACGTTTTGCGTGCAAGTTATTATCTCCAAAACTAATGCAGATACTGGATTGAAACTTTATAGATATTTTAACATTGATGGTAATGGTCCTGCTTCTTGGACACCAAATTGGAAACTCGAGCATTGGCTGTCTTACGGGCAGCTCTTGTTTTTTACTGTAGTTTAAAAAGGTAAATGAAAATAATCATGCAAGTAAACATGATTTGTCAGTATAAAACTTAGTGGAGAAGTACTGTTGTAAATATGTTACGCTTTGACATTTGTTGAAATAAATGTATATAAACACAAACAACTGAAATAAAATAAAATGTTTTGAAGCTACATTAAACAGGTAAAATAAACTTCTTATAATATTTTTAAAGAAATTTCGAAAAAAAAGGGAAGAAATAATATATTTTTAACCTCCCGTTTTCCATAATTTCTTATAAATTTAAGAAACGATATATTAATACCTTACAGTGTATCAATGTCATTAATTAACCCAGACATTTCATTTATTGCACGGAAGCCGTCTACATTTGTTATAAAATGACAGCAAATGCATTCCCGTGGAAAAACGAGTCTCGCGACATAAATATTTTATGCTTAAGTAAGAAAGCATACTAAAAATATTATCAATTACGCAGATACGTGAAAGAGTTAAACCGAAAGAAGCTGAAAAGTGTTACATTATCCATGTTTTCTATCTGCTTTCGATATACTTTCAAACTTGATAAAACATTCTATTTAAAGAGTCAGAAACAAACAAAGACTGAGAATTTAGCAGCTAGAACATGTACTTACACGCTTGTACAATGAATAGCTATTATTCAGTTAACTTGACTTTACCTTGCTGACAATGTATACTACATCCTTACGTTAACAGTGTCCTTAAGTTGTGAATAAACGTGCCATTTTGATTGTGCTATTGGTATGAGTTTTATTTCTAATTTATCACATATTTAATTTTCTAATTGATGAATATAATATTTCTTGTGAACATCATTTTAGCGGTTCAATGAAAAGAACAAATATTTAGCAAAAACTTGTTTAAACCTATCTTTTCAATGTTTCTATACAAATGTTGTCATCTGATAAAACGGCATTGTGTACGGTTACAGAGACATGATATTTTGGGGTTGTTTTGTTGAAAAAGGAAGTTTTAAACGTTCTGTAATCATACACCATGACAAAATATTTCACCATCATGTATGATGATTTGTTACTCAATGATAACATTAGAACACTTATGGACGGTTCAAATTTGCGTTAAATAGTCTAATAAGTGATATGGATACAGCACAAAACAGTGATTACGAATCCATTAGGGATTCAGTTATGAACACTTATGACACGTTGGAAATGACCGTAGTTAATATAAAAAATCGAGAACGTTCAGATCATAAGAATAAAGCTGGGCTGACAGAGGAGGATGGCAAATTTCTGGGAAAAAGAAACAAGTTATTAAAAACACGGATTTGTGCAGTTGTCACAGCAACAGTGATGGCATTATTTGTTATCGCACTCGCAGTTATGGTTTATGTTTTTGTATCTTCGAAAAATGAAGGTAAGTTCTGTTTCATTGAATAAGATCTGTTTCCCGGATTAGAACGTTCAAACTATCATACAAAGAGAAAGAGGAAAGGGTTTTTAATACTTCTGCTTAATGTGTGTAATAAATGTGGAGTACAGAAACGATCATTACACTGTATGGTAACTAACCGTGTGTTTGGATCTGACCAATATGATCTCTCTCGAGCAAAAAAAAGCATATTTTGCATATGTAGCTATTGGTGTCTCACAACTGAAAATTTAGTATTTTTGCGACAAAAAACAACCTTAAGTCAACCACATGTATCAGGTATCTAAAGGTTTGGATTTAGTATATGTAACAGTTAGGATAGCATCTAAATTCACATGATCGCTATCAAGGCTAAAGAAACAACTACAGTTACTCCGAGAATCTGTTTCCTATAATAAAGGCTTTAATTGCGGTAACATATATAAAATAAAGCACCATATATCCCGCTAGATAGGTCAAAGCGATTTTCAAAACATGGGGTGAAAGTATGTTTAAGTGCTTAGTTTATTCAGATTATTCAAGTTATTCGTTTTTGAAATCATGGGTTCGATCACAAGCCAGACTTATGTCTCTATGATGATTTGATCTAAAACAACAAATTCATTCAAAGTTATTTTGTCTACCTCATTTGTCAGTTGCGTTTTAGGAACAGCGGACAGTAAATAAATAGAAACTAGGTCTCTATTAAAAGTTTTTGCTTAAAGTCCTTGTCACCAATTTAAAAGCAAACGCCCTGAAGAAAATAGATTTTTCGCAATGCAAAAAGGAGTTTGAAGAATACGCATTAGTATTTTACACATCCGATAGTATTTTGTACTGATACGAAACACAATTATTCACAATTATTGTAATGATCTGGCATGTAACGCACATGTAACTTTAGATAGCTTTTTCACAAAGTTATGCCCGTTTTTAGGCACTTTTGTAAAGGTTTTGTATGAACACACTGTCAGGCGACTCAGTAACCACTAGTTAGAATGAATTAAAACTTCACACACCTGTTTGCTAATCTAACTTGCGATAAATAGTTTTTATAACTCTTTAAGAATAAAATGAAACTTCACAACTTCCAACACTTGTTCACTCTGATGATCCCACATGCTGTATAGGTTCCATGATGCTGCTTTGCTTTTTCAAAACGTTATGCCACTATTTTGACGTGTAAATTCTTGGTTAAGTTTTTATATGTTAGCAGGTATCTCATTTAGCATTATAAGAGGGAAACATTCAATGGCTTAAACATAAAATTTAGCAAAATTGTTTATGTCGCTAATTAATTCCTTTAGCCTTTTCAGTGACAAGGAACTTCCTTTTTCGACCTTTGTTTTCCGCGTTTAAATTTGACATTTTCCCTTTTTTAAGAAGATATGTGTAAACAGTTGTCAAATCATTTTCAAATTTTTAACAGAAATCAGTATTACAATTTAACAAGCAAGTGTATAATCATTTCCCTTAGACAGTTTTACCTACCTTCCCTTGAAATGTAGGATCTGGAGACAGAAAAAGTTTTTAATGCGGCCTTATCATCAGGTCAACTAGCCGCAATGCATAATTAACAACACTATGTATTCTTGCACCCTGTAAAAGATAAGTGCAAGGCTTGTGCGTATAAATTTCCATTTATGAAGAATGCTGATTTTCATTGCTTTTCTGGGTCATTCCTTTCCGACTTGTGTTTAAGTTGGAAAAAACACACTGCTACGCGTGAAATGAAAATTATTAAAGGTAAAATATTTTATAGGAAAAAACACGTTCTATGAACCCAGTACTCTCACACCGAAAACCATACAACAGTGTTTGCATGGATGTGTACTCACAGCAATGCAAAGATAAACCCTAATGTGTACATACCGTGAAAGAAACAAAAAGGCATTTTGGCATCGTCCCTCTCTATTCCCAAAGAAAACGCAAAACTCATGATGTTCGACAAACATAGCTTTACAAAAGAATGACCGTCACTGACTGCAATATGATACTAAATCATCCTGGTAGACATGCTATCTTTGATTCAAAGTTATAAGCAACATTTTCTCAGGTCTCATATTGATTTTGAATCCGATCATTCACTCAACTTTCTAAAATTTTCTTTCCTAGATAAAGGAATCGAGTTTATTGATTTACCTAGTATTTTACAGCCAAGGCTGTAGTCAGCTCTATTCCTACATGTAAACATTTTAAGAATTCGGAAACACCTGTTATTTGTTATAAATATAATCAACCAGTTAGAATAGTTGTATTTAATTACATTAAAAAATTATCTCGGATTTAGACATAGAGCTTAACGTTCAAAACAGTTGTTATTGTAAAGAATCTAAATACTGTTATCAACCAGACGGTCATATTATAACGGGTAATTTTTACAGTATTGATGATAAAAGATTCAGAAACATTTTCTCTACATATCTTAAATATAGAATTAATTCATGTATAAACTTAGAAACATGTCTGTCTGATTTAACTAAGTTTAATAATGACTATGCTTAAATGGTGTCGGAATGCAAATCCGAACACTCTAACTGAATGGAAAAAAAGAAATATATAAAAAATCCTAAATATTTGCATAAAATTCTATAAATCAAACCCTTCATTATTACATCCTTCACACAAATTTTCACTCCAAAATTTAAAGAAAGCTATTTTCAAGTTACATACGAATTTTGTTTTAACTCCCGCAAAGCTCCTAATAATATTATCATTCTATGACGCATTTACTACACAGAAATATTACAGAATGAATTGAAACATACGAAAACTTATCAGTTATCACCACAAGATAAGAATAATATTGTAAAAAAGTCTTGTAGGTCAAGGTATAAATTTTATTGTGGGACTTGACGAGAATCAGATGAAGCTCTTTGCTTTTTATTTGATCCCTAAACTACACAAAACCCCGTATAAATCTCGTTTCATTGCAAATTCAACCTTAAGCACTACAAAAAAGTCTCTTCTTCTGCCTTCTTGTCTAATTGCAATAAAAGACCACGTGCTAAACGAGAACTCTGGGTTTAATCTGTTTTGGTCCTTGTGATCTTTCTATCCTTGATACAAACCTACCATATAATCTCATAAAAGAAAAACTGGTGAAGCCCTAAGGTTTCTGTTAGAAAATATATCTATTAAATTTTACAAAAAATCTTATAGACAAGTAATTGGTTTCCCGATTGGTGATTAACTGCGTCCCACTCATAACAGATTCATTTTCATACTGTTATGAATAGATTTCATGCTCAGTTTGTCCACTGAGACACAATTTGACAGTACGAGTATTGAAGCTTGAAATGGAACCTCGAGGTACCTTGATGATATTTTAAATATGGACAACCTATATTATTCAGTAACGGTGAAACAAATTTATTCGAAAGACTTACAGTTTAACAATGCTAATACCTAAAATTTAACAATTTTGAATGTTCATTTAGAAACAAAAATATATGATAAAAGGGACGATTTAAATTTAAAATTGACAACTTTCCTAACCTTGATGGAGATGACCCTCGAGCGACATCATACGGTATCTGTATTTCAAAACTTATTCCTTTTGCAAGGGATTACTCAAAGCCAGAGGATTTTTGATAAAAATCGTCATATCACAAAAACGATATTTCAACAGGGTTACCAATATCATAAACTACAAATCGTCCGAACTTTTAAAGAGTTATACACACCCGATATACTCTATGAATGTAGTTTATGTAGTTTATAAAATTCGGTAAATGAAACATATTGCTTATTTTAATCAAATATTTGTAAAACGTGTAAAAAGATTTATCAAAAGAGGATGGAATGCAAAAATCGTTAAGAACAGTGTATGTTTGGTGACTGACCCCTCTACAGTTAGTAGCTACGCTTTCCTTTTTGATTAAAGTGTAAGACGATTCCTTGACGCGTTTCTTCTAATTCCTACAAGAAACGGACGGAGAGAGTCGAAGTTTATGTTGCATCTTGTTTAGTCGTGTCCTAAAATGTTAGGCTTTTGGTGCTCTGACTTCTATCAGTTGTTGAATACATTGTTGTAAGTATACCTTAGATTGACCCTATTTACATTATTGTTATTTACGTTTTTACTTTATATAATCTGGTATTTTGTCACTAATGTTAGAGCCTTTCTCATCGGGGAGTGATTTTATTTCCACCGTTTTGTCTAACATGTTAAAAATAGGATATAGTGTGCGTGTGTGTGCGTGTTCGTGTGCGTGTTAAGCGGTGCCCCACTGTGTTGCTTTTTTTGTCTGTTTGTTTATCGGTGTATGTTAGTTGTCTTGTGTACGTGCGTGTCTGCTTTTGTTTTTGGAACGTGACATTTCCTGTTGAATATTCATCCTTCCTTCCGGTGGCCTAATGGATAAGGCTCCTGCCCCGCAATCGGGAGGCCGAAGGTTCGAGCCCTGTTCGAGGCGGTTCTTGTTACTGGAGAGAGACCGGTTGGTGAGCCGCCAGCTAGTTAAATAATGATTACCGATTGCTTACCTGTCTGGTGCCGGGCATTAAAATGTAGGAATCATGCAGCTGTATTATACCATTATTATCAGAATAGTAAGAGGTCTGTAGGTTGTTAATGGTTTCTTAAAAGACCCGCCGCAGTTTAACTTAGCTCTTGTATTTTCATGATAGTAATTATACATTATTTGCGTTTGTCAACAAAATTTAAAGAAACAAGAATATACTTGCATATTGAAACTGACATTATTAAGGCCAAGACATTATGTTTAATGTCTAAACATTCTTTTGAATAATCGTAGCAGTATACAAATCACTTGGTTATTAAGTTACGACTAGACTAAATCTTGCTTCAAAATTGTAAGACATTTATCTATGTTTTTTTTAATTATACTGAAAAGAAATTGAATAAATAAGTTTTCATACGAAGTTGTGAAAATGACATTAATTTAGGAATAGCCACCTGTCATTTGTAGTATAGCTGTATAATACCAGTATTATCAGAATGAAGACGTATTGTATTGTAAAGCCGTGTTGAACAACCTTGCTCCCCCATTCAAAGCCGATGACTTAAATATTCATTTTTTTGTAATGTTTTGAATTGCACATCAAGTTAACGTAGTCGTAAACATAATTGTTAAAACTTTCACAGCGAAGGCCAAAACGCTTTCATATTCCTATTACTTTAAAAATGAAACACAAATTACCCGTTTATAAATTGCAGTATCTTACAATAGGCAGAACGCTATAGTCGTTACAAGAAGCCAACGCTACAGGATTGACAGATGCAGACGAAGGATAAACGTAAACGAAATGTTTTGATACGACACACAGTATACGATGAATGGTATACAAAATAATACAATTAAAAAACTATCATATATTCGTGCATACCCAGAAAATCTTGCGGGGATTATTAAACCTGTATTTATGTTTGCAGTTTGTAAAACATAGGTATTTAAACGAAATAAGTATATTCCTTAAAAGGAAGTAAATAAACCGTCTAACGAGAAGCTGGTCAGGTCATGCTGCGATACATTTGTTCCAAAACTTGTCAACTTGCACTATAAATTTGGTCAACTCATACCCCTTCAAAACAACGAACCTTTTAAATTCAACTTTCTTCTCGTGTTCGATAAATACAAAATGCGTGTGCAAACTGATATCATGATAGAATTTATTTTGTGCACAAATATTGTTAAAAGGTAAGAAAATAAAAAAAAGATAAAAATATTTGTACTCTTGATAGATTGTATATATATAGTCTTAGGGTAAGTCAATTACTTGAGCGAATGCGTAATTTCAATAGAATCAATATCACTAGTAATAGGTATAAATGATAGTAAAACTTGTATTTAGGTTAGGTCTTAAACAGTAGCATGAGCAAGTAGGAAACCTTGTACCCTTTATTTGTACAAAGGTTAATGTGACCAGACATAGTAAAGTTAGACCTCTCTGAGTAAGTCCTTTTATGTGCAAATATGAGGTATGCTAGCATTACGTAAAACAATATAAAATACTTGTATTCAGGTTATGTTTTATAAATTACAGTGGGAAGTAAGAAACCAAGATCACTTGCTTTAGCAAGGTTTCAGGGTGATCAGACATAATTGAGTGGTAAGTGCTGTTTAAGTATATTAATTATGGGTACAAGTGCATAAATATACGAGAACTAGTTCTACAATTCAAAGGTAAAACATGTTAAAGATAGCTTTATCCAGGTTAAGCTCTCTGATAACCATTAGCAAGTAGGAAACCAATTACACTTCACTTCATTAATGGAACGTTTCGGGTGATCAGACAGTAAATAGTAAAGGTAGTTTTTTGGAGTAAGTCATTGTCGTGTGCGAATGCGAAAGTTCAACAGAATAAGTATTACCAACAATAAGTAAAAAAGAAGTTAAAAACGTTTGTATTCGTAAAAAAATACATAGTAGTATGAAGGACTAGGAAATCAAGTACACTGTATATGTGTAAACTTTCAGGGTGATCAAACATTGAATTGTTTTAGCGAGTCGGTTAGTGTGTGAATGTATGAATTTACAAGAAGCTGTAAAAAGATCAAAAACTGATTTCAGTTCATGTTCTAGTGCAAACTTTCAAGTTGATCTGACATTAAAACAGAAGTAAGAGCTGTCGGAGTAAGTGAATTTTATGTGAGCAAAATTCTATTGCACAGAATGGAAAATTAATAACTGTTTTGCAAAGGTAACCATATAACTTTAAGACAAGTAAGATGAAATAAGATGGTCATATAGATCATTGTTTGTACTTCATCTATGAGTTTTATTGTTTACATACGTATAATGCAAATTAAGATTAGGGTATTAAAGCTGAAGATATATTGTGGCAAAGATAGAATCTGATAAATGACCGACTATCTTACTTTTGAAAACTTTATGTAAATGTATGGGATTATTTGTAATGAGACACAGAAAGGGTTCTTGACTGCAATACCTCTTTACGCATGTAAAACTAAATTATGTTGTTGTTGTTTTTATGTTAGATGCTTTAGAAGTTTTTGCCACATGTATAACATCTCGTAGAATATATAATACATTGAGGAAGTGAATGTTACGTAACTTAAATTTTCTTAAACAATTACATATTCTGTAAAAGTACAGTGTAATTGAAATGTTAATGCCATTATATCATTTTCACTCTGTTTTATTGGGGCAGATTTGTACCGTAACGTATGCACACAAATAAATTTCGTATATTGAAAATCTGAAGGGTTCTCCATGATCCGAAGGGACCATAAAATGTAACAACAATGGGGCAAAGTACGTAAAGACTTTATACAACCGCCTCTCGGTACATAAAGACTACTGTTGTATAAAATATGTGAAAAGATCCTTTTGTTGCATATGACGCAACCAAGCTACATAATAGCAGACTAGGTGTAATTGTGTTTGTTCATGAGTGGTAATAAAATTTGCAACACCCCTCAAAATCTTAGCACCAGCTTAAGAGGAATTCTATCTGGGGATTTGTCACCGGCGCCAATCATCATGGATGAAAATCCCCGAGACGGTAAAGTCCGTATATAATTATTCGTCTTTTTTGTCTGCATATACCGAGACAATATTTCGACGACTTCCGGTTCCGTTTTATGTACAGTCCGCAGACTGGTTGTCTGTATAACAAACAGAGAACCCTGAACCAGTCAAACAAAATGTAAACCACACTAACATGTTTCTTTCATTTTTTATTTTTTCTATTTGAAAATGTATAGTTTCTTTGCAACTGATCTTTTAAAAAGTTAGGAGTTCTGCGCGGAGCGCAAACAAACAAAAAAGTCCTAAAGCCAGTACGAGAACGCGGTGATGACACTAAATGTAAACTGCTGTTTCAAGTGAAGAGCTTCTCGCGAATTTTCACTTCGTTGAGTATGAATATTTTTTTTTGTAAAAGGAATATATAACCTTAATGATAAATCCCTATTTAGGCGGTCCCTTTAAATTCATTTTTTTACAATTGAACTAAAGTTATGTTTTATTTTTGCATGTCCAGGCTGACATTTTAGTTTTGTTGCAGTATATTTAATCCTTTACGTATTTACATGCATATATAAAAGTAATGTTGATACAATCAGCCTAGATATTTAACAGAAGTAGACATATATCAAATACTTGGAGGAAGAATTTTGTCAAAATTACCTTCTACTTTCGTACTTTTGTAGGTAAGGACATAGAAACTGGTCACTGTCCAAAATACAACACAAGCGGTACAGTCGTCAAAACCACTGGATCAAGCTACGGGGACACCATTGAACTCACTTGTGACGAGAAAAATAAATTGAATGGTCCCAATGTTATCACATGCCTGTCGACTGGAAATTGGAGTGCATTTTCGCAATGTATTCCAAAACTATGTAACAACTTCCCTTTGTCAGACAACATGAAGGTTGAATCTGAAATTGAAAATATCAGCGTTGGAACAACTGTTACGGTGAATTGTGAAGAAGGGTTTGTGCTGACTGGAAAAAACACTGTAGTTTGCCTTACAAATGAAAAATGGTCCGATAACCCTACCTGCAATGTCATAGACTGTGAACATCCAGATAATGTCTCAAATCAGTTATTACAAATATCTCGGAAACTACATACAACAGCATATTCTTTGTTGAATGCAAAAAAGGCTATATAATATCTGGTAACAACATTGTCAAATGTAACCTGTATGGAAATTGGGACTCGATGCCAATATGCAAAAAGGTTACATGTGGACTTCCAACGATTCCTGGAAATGGCAGTATATCACAAATATCCGGGACTTCATTCCAAGCAACTGCGTCTTTGAAATGTAATGAAGGATTTCGCATGATTGGAGATCCTATAATCAACTGTTTATCTAACGGAACCTGGTCGGATATTCCAACTTGTCAAAAATATGGTAAGTTGATGCTGTCTAGCTTTTGTTTCTTCCTTGAAAAGAGTTTTTTCTTCATATGCAATATGAATATAGATATACTTCAAATCTTAACTAGACACACATATGAATTGTCTGTCGATAGATTTTAAGTAACTTTTAAACAGTCAGCGGAAAATAAAAAATTCTAGAAATGCTTGAAGACAAAACATTTTACAATAAACTGATGAAACATGTCCTAAAACAACATTTAAGAAAATTAGAGATGTCATTAAATCTAGTAAAGATATTATTTGGGAATAAATAAATTATTTATTAAACTCTGAATTCAAAGTACGTTTTATGGTCTGCCTAAAATTCATAAAAGTAAGCTTTTAAAAGAAAATGCATTGAACAAAACAATGAATATATAGAATTAGGAGACCCAGATGATCTCAAATTTAGACCGATAGTAGCAGGCCCAATATGTGAAACACCTAGACTTAGTAACCTCATAGATATTTTATTAAAACCCTTTGTCTGGCATGTTAAAGTTACATTAGAGATGATTTTAGACTTTCTTTCCCTCATTCCATCAATTACAACTGAAGATGCATTATTAGTTTCATTTGATGTTACAAACCTTTATACAAATATTTCACACAACTTGGGACTAGAAGCAATTTAACAATGGCTGGAAAAACATCCTGATTTTATTCATAAATGATTTACAAAAGAATTCATCTTAAAAGGCATCAAACAATTTTGGAAAAAATCAATTTTTCATTCAAGGGAAACATTTTACAATCAAATCAGGGAACGCTAGGGGAACAAAATTTGCACCTACATATGCAAAAATTAGTATTAGGTTACCGGGAAGAAAAACTTTATACAGTCCTGGAACATGCCAACAGACACAACATTTTCTACATAATAAAAATAAACTTGAAACGTTTCCTAGTTCTGTTTGTCATTTGGACAAAATCACAAACCATACTTGAGCATTTCCACGTCCTGTTAAATAATTTGAAACCCAGATATTAAATTCACAATAGAAATAGGGAAACACAATATTTTTTTAAAAGATATTTTGATAAAGAAAAATGGTTGCCATCTTCAACAGACTTTCTTTAAAACTACAAAATACAAAACATACCTTAATTTTAAATCATGCCATCCAAAACATAAAAAATTAAGTATACCATATAATTAGCAAACGTATTTGCACAATTGTTTCAGATACAACATTGAATATACCTTAAAAAAGAACTTAGTCATCATTTCTTATGAAAATCCTAAAACTATCATCCAAAATGGAATCAGCAAAGCACTTAAAATTCCGAGAGACACTTTTTAAAAACCCAAAATCAAACCCACATAAAGACACAATTCCTACGTATCTACATTCAACCCTACAAACCCTGAACTAAAATACAGTTATCACAAAAATTTTAAACCTATAATAATGTCGGGACACTAAAATGAAAGAGGTACCACAAACTCAAAATTTATCAAAAGCAAACAGCAAACCCCCAAAACCCTTTAAAAAAATTTATTGACAAAAGCAGATTCACGATAAAGTCTGATAAAAGCGGAAATTTTCACCGTTAACAAAATGAAAAAGACCCAACTGTAGTTTATGCAAACTTATAAAAGAAAGCAATTACGGCAAAACTTTTTACGTAAATGAAAATATGTCCTGTGATGTAAAATGTACTGTATTATCACCTGCAACGGATGCGAAGAATATTATATTTGCCAAACGCGATAAATTAAGAACAAGAAGAACTATCCACGCCAACAAATAAGAGACCCTCAACAGACAAATTCCACTAAGTAATCATATAGATATTTGCAGTAATAAAGATCTAAAGTTTCAAATGTTCCCATTTTTTGAAATGAAAGTAGATAGTACTTCACTAGGTTGGCGAAAGAAAATTTTTTTATAAATGTTTTAAAAAACCAAAACTTAACAGACAACAGTAACAGTTAAATCTGAATAATTAAATAACAATGTTTATTACGCCCTTTTGAGAAAATAACGTCAAATTACCTCCCTTTTATATTGACGTCGCGTCATAACCATAGAAAGGGCACTTTACTTGTTTTAAACACTGATGAGCCGATAGCGAAACTTGTTTTGTATTTTTATAATCAAAAACTGTTGGAAAAGTATGTGAATCATTTTATTTATTAAAATTAAAATTAGAAATATGAAAAACCGAATTTGACCTACAAATTAATCTATTAACACTGGAAACAGAATTAAATGGTCAGTTTACTAAGAGTTGTACAAAGATATTTGCATGTTACAGACTTTCTAAAACATCCTTAATTTTGATTGGCGAACAATTCAAAAGTCAGGAGCAAGATTCACAAACACCTATTGACAAACATCAATGTCCGAGTCTTTGCGACCACTAACTGCACAGTATTCTTTCATTCTAATAATAACTCTGTTATTTGTGTTGAGATTATGCTGAAAATTGGATATAATGGGTATGAATATACTTTGCATCTGTTGGTGCATCTATGTTGCGGTAGCTTCATTTGATTCAGGGATTGCATCCAGGAAATTTTGATAATTTCTTCATGAATTTACATCAGACATTACCTGTCGTACACCTGTAAAGTATAACTACACTAGAGATCAAGTACTGGATATTGGATATACGTTATCGAACAATAGCGGATTAGGAAAACTAGATCAAGCGGCATATAGGATTATAAACTTAAACAATTTATCCTGTAAAAATGAAACACATATATAACACGAAGTAAATGAGGTGGTAAAAGTTAAGTAATTCCAATATAAAAATGGTGTAACTTTTAAAATTTGATTTACCCTAAGAATTACAATCAGTACAAAAATAAACACGAACATGTACCTTGCATTACTCCGAACTCGAACTGTAGATCTGTTGTGAACAAAGATGATTGTGTTGGCCACAATACCTCAGGGGTGAGAGAATGGATTTCGCTCTTATGACTGAAACTTGGTACCATACGAGAAACAGCATCAGTTAAAATCTTCTGACTTGAACCAGAATGAATATAAATAAAGCGTAACTAATAGAAAAAATCGTAGGGGAGCGATGGTCTAGTGGATAAAGTGTCGGCCGCTTAATCCAGGGGTCGTGGGTTCGAGCCCCACTGGGGTCACGATCATGACTTCTCTTATGACACCAGTACTGGCTTTTCCAATAAGCTTGAAGCTTTCATCACAATCGAGCTGAAACAAATTACTATAAACTACATTTGTAATAGAAAAATATCAATAAGGCGGTGGTGTTGTGATCACTTGTAGAAACACGATCAATATGCGATGGGTAACTCACGGCACTGTTCGAAGCTTTGAATATGGTATTTGGAAACTTGTTTTCAAAAATTTAACCATACACGTAGTAACTGGTAACCAGTTCGTTGCTGATTTTTTTTATTTCATCGAAAATATTTTACCACATTAAGACAATTTACTTATAACGGAACAGTTTAACTTGCATATTAACGATGACAACAGTTCTGTTACAAACTGCAAGGACTTCCTAGTTGCAATGGGCCTGGATCAACATGTTGATTTCAGTACTCATGCAGGAGGACATAGCTTGGATCTAGTCATAATTGAGTCACTTAATGGTGTTCATGTAGAGCAATGTTAGCCTGGACCATTTTTATCTGATCGCTGTGTTGTTTAGATTCTCTTAGATGTTAAAAAAGAGACTATTACTAGTAGGAGCGTGTCATTTAGAAACTAAGTGAGACCTAAGTGCAATAAATGTTGATTCACAGAATACAGACAAGTTTGTGAAAGAGTTTGAATCGGAAATAGAGGATGTCCCGAATAAGCACCTCCCCTGAAAGAAAAAACTATAACTCAGAAAGCACCCAAACCGTGGTTCAATAAAAAAAATTGCAACATCTAAAGCAACAAGTCAGGAAGTCCGAGCATACATGGGGTCGTTATGGTAAAACAGATCAGTTGAGTCGTATAAACAAGTAAGAAATGAATACAATTTTGAAATCAAACGTCAAAAGAGAAACACACTCAGTGAAAAGATAGAGAACACTAAAGGTGATTCCAAGACTCTGTATTGATTGGTATCTTAGTCTACCTGGTACCAAATCTGAAAACTCACTGCCTGAACAGGTGTCTAATAATTCACTGGCCAAAAGATTTGCTGATTTTTTCAGGGCGAAAATTTAAAAATACTCAATCCCTAATGAACACCAAAACTTTGAACCTCAAGTAAAAGGATATACAAAATTAAAAAATTTACTAAATTTGGACCAAGAAGAAGTGAAAAATCTCATCAATGAATTGAATACTACGTCTCAGAGTTAATATTTTGCCAACACGTATCTGAAATACATATAGTTGAATTTCTCTCTAGTATCACTAAATTGGTGAATCTCTCATTACAACAAGATGTTTCCCTGTGAAATACAAACAAGCAGTTGTTAGACCTCTGCGAAAAAAGCAGGTCTTGAACTAGAGCTTTCCAATTATCGTCCTGTCAGTAATTTATCATTTCTATCAAAACTTATTAAGAAAGCTGTTCTTTACAAATTAAACAAAAATGTAATTCAAAACAGTCTTTTGCCTAAGAACCAGTCTGCATATAGGAAATACCACACCTGTGAATCTGCGCTACTTCGGTGGTATAGAGAAAAAGGAAGTCACGGCCCTTATTGCGATTGACTAAAGTGCGGCATTTGACAAATCGACCACGACTTTCTGCTAGATGTCGTAAAAGCACAATATGGCGTCTATGATACAGCTCTTCAATAGGTAGACTCCTATTTAAGGCCTTGTACTTGTAGGATTAATATAAACAATGTATATTCATCAGACCGCCATCTTGAATGCAGTGGACCCCAGGGCAGTTGCAGTATCTCACCTATGCTGGAACTCATTTTTATGTTATTCCAAAATCCATATAGCAAATAAGAGTTCTCGTCCTACATCTGTTTCCGTAGAATCACAAGCGACCAGAGACCTTGAAAGGTGCACGGTTATAATCAATGACTGGATGAATAGAAACAAACTGAAAATGAACACTTTCAAAAACTGAATTTATTATGTTTGGTAGCAGACCTTTTCCGTTACTCAAATGGGTCTTTTATGCAGTGAAATAATATATTTTGCTCAATTTTTGCAAACATTACAACCAGATTAAGTAGCACGAGAGCCGTAAATCGTTTTGTTTAAGGAAAAGATGTGTCAATCTGGACCTCTTTGTACAGCCGCACTTGTTGGCTTAAACTTATAAAAGGAACAAATACAAAATATAGTCATTCAAACGGTTATCAATTAACTATCTTTTTAATAAAATGTGTTTTAACGCGGATTAAAAAAAAAACTGGATATAAACCGTATATAAAAAAATAAAACCGGATATAAAATTGCTTTGAAATATTTCCTTACTCTAGAATGAGAAATAGCAAGTGGACACTGTTTGTATAATTTTATTTCTTTCGCACTTAAGAAAGAAACATTTCATAGTTTAATTTTTTGCAGACATTGACGACTGAAATCCCGGATGTCTGTGGATCCCTGGTACTTGTATTGATGGGTGTACATTACTCATGTTTCTTGTATAACTGGATACAGTGGGTTCACTGCGAAACAAGTAGGTTTATCATTGAAACATAAGAAAATATATTTCCTGGACTGTGTTATTTATTACCAGTGTTAATGGCGGGAATCTCTCCTTTGTTATCTGCTATGTCATTTCCACATATTCTAAAGCAAAAATGGGAATACTGTTTACGTCAAACGAATGCAAAAATACAAACTAGTTTAAATAAAAAAACGAACTCGGCTCCAGAGGTAGAGTCTAGAAGGTTTCATAAAATACAAACTTTACTGTACTTAATACATTGTACCTAGTTATTCCAGAGAGACAGTCCTTATATGATAACAACATTTTAAACGTACAATCTACCACAATTCAAAAACCACTATGGTTTAAAAATGTTGTGCAACATAAGTAGGAAAGTATATAAAGAGTGTAAAGCAACATTGTGCGGATTAGATAAACAATTATACTATTTTACTAAGATGAAGTAGATGACCACACTATTAATTGTTATTGAAAAAAAAATATTTATGATCTTAATTTTCAATTAAATCTGGTCTGCTCTTATTTGCTTAATTGTACTTTATGCATCCAAAGGATCTTTTTCAATATTTCATTCTACATTACTACAACATACTCGCCCGTTAGGATTTTGGATAATATTTAGTTTTTATACATGATATGCTTCCACATAAACTGATGGTAAGGGTTTTGAAGAATATTGCACGTTTCATGACCTCCCATGAAAAATACAACCCAGCAAATAATAGACTTGGTTTGACTAAGAATGTTCAGGAGAGCATATGAAATCCTTAACAACCCTGTCACTCTTACGATTCGACTCTGCATTTATTTGTTCGGTTACATGTTTTGTTTCCAGTTGAATAATTTATTTACTTTATTTATTTCTAGACACATTCTTATCACGCTAATCATTATTGTGAATATTTGAAGTACTATTAGCATTATCAAAGTAAACATATATCTTCGTGTACAACTTCTGATGTTTTGAAGTCATTCATGCATTGTAAATATTTTAAGTTCCAGTCCGTGATAAATTCGCTGTGATACATATATATACATATATATAGGTCATATATACATATAGATAGGTCAATACATTTAATAATGAAAACACATTTGTCGATCTGTTGTCTTTAAAGGAACTTGACATTGTAAATGCGTCAATTTTCATCCCAAGACATTATATTGGGTAGTAGAAATTTTGAAGTACAACATTCTAAAGGCTACATTTTAACACACCTTTTGAAGTTTAACATGATATAACAAGATATAGATATATAACCTAACATTTTATTGGCAGAAACCTATAATAATAAGTAAAACTTAAGTCAAACAACTAAAAATTATTTAACAATTGTGAATTGTATGCTCGTTATGTTTATATCATTATTTGAAGTTCTAATATTTCGTAGCTGTGTTTGCAAAGACTGATATATCTTGTATGAGGCAAGTTCTTGCAAGCATAGATATCTGTAAGTTAACTTCCCCTGCACCATTAAGACTGAGTGGAAAATGAAAACAGTCTTAGGCACAAGTTCATGTTTATTTTCACAACAATTAAGTCATGTCTATAAGGACTTCGGACACTATCATATGCTTTTAGCCTGCATTTTAAACGCAGATTTCTCATTAAGTATTTAAACAATACCCAAATCGTTTCGAGTCAATGATAAACCAATGTATTAGTTCTTATTACAGCAGAAACTGATTTGTATCTGTTCCTATCAGGATGTTTTTTTTTCCAGATTTTATCAGGGCCAGGGTATATTTTCTTGAAAATATAAAATGTTTAATTTCCGTGAAAATATAATGTCATCACTTTACCGAAGTTTTAAATATATGAATTCCAGTCGAAAAAAGTGACAAAATCTGTTTATTTAAGGAAGAAAATAACATTCTAAGACTAAAATCCTTTAAAGATGTATTCTGCTCATCTTTCATTGAAATATTTTATATTTAGATATTAACTTCAAATGCAGATAATCCTCATCAAATATATTCAACTTCACAAAACATATAAATAAATTGTCTCTATTAAGCTACATTCATAATCAAATGTCATGTAGTAACAGCTGATTGTGTAAAAAAAACTTCCAGTTTTTTATGATAGTACACATTTATACTGCTTTCCGTTGTACATGTATAAAGTATGTACTATTATTAACCTAATTCACGAGTGTTTATACACATAAATTTGTTTATCCTATGTTTACATAAACTACTGGAAATATTTTTTTTTTCATGTTTTCAAATATGAAATTTGGGTCTAGTATAACTATAAATAAGTAAAAATGAGAACGATATTTTTTGCAAACAACCTGTACTTGATTTAACTATACACTGTAGTTGGGCGTAATGTAAAGTTAATTGATGCATTAAAAGTGTGAATAGGTATACATTATAAGTGACCGGGCAGTTTTATTACAGTGGTTCAGGGAGTTATTTAAGTACATGTACTGTCTTATAGCTCTGTTATAAGTGATGCAGAAATTTGTGTGCTGTAAACATTTAAAATAGTAACAAAAAAAAGGCAGTAATCTTATTAAGGCCGTAGGGTGGGTTCTTGCTTGGGATAAGTACCAGTGACACAGATAATTTTCGAACCGTGGCATGAGAAAACCAACATAGTGCAATTGCGACCAGCATGGATCCAAACCAGCCTGCGCATCTGAGCAGTCTAGTCAGGATCCATGCTGTTCGCTAACGGTTTATCTAATTCCAATAAGCTTTGAAAGCGAACAGCATGGATCCTGACCAGACTGCGCAGATGCTCAGGCTGGTCTTGATCCATGCTGGTCGCAAAACCACTATGTTGGTTTTCTTATGGCACGGCTCATTTCGCTTAAACATATAATAAAAATGTATCCGAAATGACAGTTCTTTCTGAGGCTTGCCTAAGGAAGCTGGATCGGAAAAGGTTAAATCGGGATAAGTCTGACAACAACCCATCTATAGATAATGTTGGGCTATTCAGGGCTAAGTGTTGGCAAACATATTCGAATTGTGTCATTGTAGGGCTAAAGTAAAGCAGGTCGCTGCATAAAAATTCCCCGGAAACTGGCTGGAAACCCTTTAGTTCGTTTTGTATTTGTATATGCCATCTGCATGGAAAGCGACTTTCGTGACATCACACTGAATGTGAAACTGTCACTGATATGATCAGCCAAGAAGCCAATGCCAAGCGTTATTTCTGTTGGATAGACATAGCAGGATCAGATTAACTGCTGTGCACATATTGCCTCTTTTTGATTGTGTTTAGGCCTAGTCCGCCGCAAAAAACAATCTTCAATTCAGTTTCGCAGAAGGAAGAAAAATGAAGTAGCGTGTGACATTTAGTATGGTCTAAAAAAATTTATATAAATGCATTTTAAGAAGATGAAGAAAAAAGAAATGAGAAATATATAAAAAACAAAAAAAAAATAATAAAAACAAAATAGAAAACAAATTACATCCTCATCGCTAGATGCGTGCGCTTCGCGAGGAGGGCATACAGAAGATAACCTGGTATGTTGCTAGTATTTTACAGCACACATTTGCCAATCTACTGCAACAAACAACCAGGATAAGCCAATGAAAAAATTTTAAACCCAACGAATAATAATGAATTCACAGTATTTTTCTTCCTTTACTACTATACAGTATAACATGGCCTATATGTGCCCTTTCAAACATTTGTATTTGTATTTGAATTACAAACAGATGTAAGATTATGTGACTATCAAATTAATTAAAATTGAATATAAAAAATTTTTGGTTTACTTTACATTTGGGAACACCATGTATTAATTTTTGTTTAAAGTACTGCTCCACCCCTTGCATCAACACAATAGTCACAGAAAATGTGTATAATTAATATCTACATATGCTGGCCAAATATGGTTTTGATGCACGGGGGGGTGGGGGGGCCATGTGGTTTAGGCAAAAGCTTTTATATGTATATAACAGGGTAGGGATTCTATTTAGAGCAAAAAATTACCATTTATGAAACAAATATTTGAAAAAATTTTTGACTTTAAGAATAATTTTCAAATTATGTATTTTGATGGTCTATGTAATTAGATACTTATTTCTTAGTGGTTTATTTTTCACTCTTGGAGTAGGCAAATTCATATAGAAAGTGTCCGAAGTCCTTTGCCCTTGCTGCTTAATATATTCCTGTCAGTCTATTCATCGAAAAAAAAAAAAAACTGAATTAGCACTAAGAAATATATAGTAAAGATATAACAGTGTTGCTTTTACAAATTTTAAATTACTAATTCATGAAAAGGTGTTGTAATACATGTCAAGGAAGGTCTGTATTACATTGTACATTAGCGCATTTAACATTTTGATAAACTATATTAGTTTTACAGCTGGAGATTAATGTTCGTGAACCCAAATAAAGCTCTTTTACAAAAATGTACAAAACCACCACCAATTTGATGATTCATTAATATTCAAAAAATTGCTTGTCATTGTGTGACTTTTTCGAGTGAGTATCCTATGATGTATACAGTTGTTCGATGAAGCATTTCTTCATTATGAAATTGTTGTCACGTATTACTTACCTTATACCGTCTTTACACAAAGAAGTTTATAGAAAGTTAATTTCTGTCAACCCTTATCCTATCTAAGATATTTCAATAGAAAAGTAATCTATATATGGTACCCGTAGAACATGATAACATAGTCATGCGTCAAATAATCGTCAAACTGTTTGATTGTCTCATATTTATAGGCAATTCCCCAAACTTTGACGCATATACACAAACAGTAGAGTCTTCTCTCTTCCCGTCAGTTGTTTTGAAAACATATTTCGCCTTTTTTTTTAAATGAATTTTAAAGCGGATTAAAAAAAAAACAGGATGTAAACCGTATTTAAAAAAATAATACCGGATATAAAATTCCTTTGAAATATTTCCATACTCTAGAATGAGAAATAACAAGTGGACACTGCTTGTAAAATGTTATTTCATTCGCATTTAAGAAAGAAACATTTCATACGTAGTAATATTTTGCAGACATTGACGACTGTATCCCGGATGTCTGTGGATCCCGTGGTACTTGTGTTGATGAGTGGACAGTACCATGTTCTTGTATAACTGGATACACGGGGTTCCTGCGAAACAAGTAGGGTTTTTCATTGAAACAAAAGAAAAAATATTTCCTGGACTGTGTTATTTATTACCAGTGTTAATGGCGGGAATCTCTCCTTTTTTATCGCTCTGTCATTTCCACATATTAAAGCAAAAATAGGAATACTGTTTACGTCAAACGAATGCAAAAATACAAACTAGTTTAAATAAAAATGAGAACTCGGCTCCAGAGGTAGAGTCTAGAAGGCTTCATAAAATACAAACTCTACTGTACTTAATACATTGTGCCTAGTTATTCCAGTGAGAAGGTACTAATATGATAACAACATTTTAAACGTACAATCTACCAAAATTCAAAAACCACTATGGTTTAAAAATGTTGTGCAATGTAAGTAGGAAAGTATATAAAGAGTGTAAAGCAACATTGTGCGGATTAGATAAACAATTATACTATTTTACTAAGATGAAATAGATAGAATATTTATGATCTTAATTTTCAATTGAATCTGGTCTGCTCTTGTTTGCTTAAGTGTACTTTATGCTTCCAAAGGATCTTTTTTAATATTTCATTCTACATTACTACAACATACTCGCCCGTTGGGATTTTGGATAATATTTAATCTTTGTACATGACATGCTTCCACATAAACTGATGGTAAGGGTTGTGAAGAATATTGCACGTTTCATGACCTCCCATGAAAAATACAACCCAGCAAATAATAGACTTGGTTTGACTAAGAATGTTCAGGAGAGCATATGAAATCCTTAACAACCCTGTCACTCTTACGATTCGACTCTGCTTTTATTTGTTCGGTTACATGTTTTGTTTCCAGTGGAATAATTTATTTACTTTATTTATTTCTAGACACATTCTTATGAATGTAACTCTAACGCTAATCATTATTGTGAATATTTGAAGTACTATTAGCATTATCAAAGTAAACATATATCATCGCGTATAACTTCTGATGTTTTGAAGTCATTCATGCATTGTAAATAATTTAAGTTCCAGTCCGTGATAAATTCACTGTGATACATATATATACATATATATATAGGTCAATACATTTAATAATGAAAACACATTTGTCGGTTCTGTAAAAACCTGTTGTCTTTCAAGGAACTTGACATTGTTAATGCGTCAATTTTCATCCCAAGACATTATATTGGGTAGTAGAAATTCTAAGTCCAACATTCTAAAGGCTACAATTTAACGCATCTTCTGAAGTTTAACATGGAATAACAGGTTATAGAGATATAACCTAACATTTCATTGACAGAAACCTATTTAATATAACTTAAGTGAAACAACTAAAAATTATTTAACAATTGTGAATTGTATGCTCGTTATGTTTATATCATTATTTGAAGTTCTAATATTTCGTAGCTGTGTTTGCAAAGACTGATATATCTTGTATAAGGCAAGTTCCTGCAAGCGTAGCTATCTGTAAGTTAACTTCCCCTGTACCATTACGATTGAATGGAAAATAAAAACAGTCTTAGGCACAAGTTCATGTTTATTTTCACAACAATTAAGTCATGTCTATAATTTGCCCTTGCTGTTTAATATATTCCTGTCAGCATTTTTATTGAACAAAAACTTAAAAAAAAACGACAATTAAATGAATTAACACTAAAAAATATATAGTAAAGATGTCACAGTGTTGCTTCTACAAAATGACTAATTCATGAAAAGGTGTTGTAATACATGTCAAGGAAGGTCTGTATTACGTTAGCGCGCATAATATTTTGATAAACTATTTCAGACTATTCGAATTTTAGTGTTTTGTTTTCAAAATGATAACGAAATAGTTTTACAGGTGTGGATTAATGTTCGTGAACCAAAATAAAGCTCTTTTACAAAAATGTACAAAACCACCACCAATTTGATCATTCATTATTCAAAGAATTTCATGTCATTGTGTGACTTTTTCGAGTGTGTATCCTATGATGTATACAGTTGTTCGATTAAGCATTTCTTCATTATGAAATTGTTGTCGCGTATTACTTACCTTATACCGTATTTTACACAAAGAAGTTTATAGAAAGTTAATTTCTGTCAACCCTTATCCTATCCAAGATATTTCAATAGAAAAGTAATCTATCTATGGTACCAGTAAAACATGATAACATAGTCATGCGTCAAACAATCGTCAAACTGTTTGATTGTCTCATATTTATAGGCAATTCCCCAAACTTTGACGCATATACACAAACAGTAGAGTCTTCTCTCTTCCCGTCAGTTGTTTTGAAAACATATTTTGCCTTGTGAACTTCTTAGGGTTTTAACATTAAGGTAATATGCGCCACCTAACGAAAGTCAACGGGACCGTTTATGAAATTTTGCCGAATCAAAATTGACGATATTTCCGATTGGGCTGGTATTTTTTCATTTTCTGTTATTCTCCTTTGCTGCTGTAAATCTTCAAACATGACCACTAACGTCATTTTTTCAGCAGAGCACAAAATGACGCACTTGACTAGTTTTTCCCATTATCGTTTTTATATACAACCCAAAAACGGCAAAAAATTCTTTTTTTCAAGTTTATAATTAAAATTATCTCCCAATGATATATAATTTGTCATGTTTATTTCGACGTCACATCAGAGCAAAACATTATGAAGCAAAAAACGCAAAAAACTGACGTCGAGCTCACCCCCAATTTGCGTGAAGACGCCTATATTTCAGAAACTGCCAGATAGTTTCCACGGGGCATTTCTTAATTTGACCTTTACACATTGTTTTTTTCTTTTCAAAACGCTGATAGCTGACCAATTATAGCTACGCACAAACTCATTTGCAATAAAAATGCATGCTTTTTCCATGCCTAGAATTTAAAAAATTATTGACTTAAAAAAAGACGAAAACGTACTTAGTCACCTTGGTCTACCATAAAGTTTTAGTAGAGTTGTCTCCATTTGTTCCTAATATCTTACCCAGAATCAATTTTTCCGCTCAAATACCATTTTCCAATATAATTATGCCAGAATGTAAACTTTTTATCCAGTTAACTATATATACATCTAAAATAAGCAGTGCATATTTGATATATAGTTTGTATATATAGATCGAGTCCTATATTTTGCAACGTTCTTCGATCAAAGCCTAAGCTTACAGCAGGAGTTATCTAGTGCTATGCACCAGTAAGATAATTGTCAAATGCTATTGGATATTTTCTGTGCAAGATAAATAAGAAATTAAAATGACTCTGTATAAGTATTAAATCAAATGTAAACATGACAAACGACCTGTGGTCAAAGGTCTTTCAAGAGTCACATAAACTGAACAAACACTTATGATAAACATAAATTGTTTCCATATACAGTACCTTATCTTCGTATTATGCGGATATTTTATAAATGATGATTGTATTTATTTTTATAAAAACAACAAATATTAGATATTGTAATCCATGCACATGCCATTTTCGGAAAACACAATATTGCATGAGGAAAACTATGAATACACACACCCATTTTACTTGTGTATTCTAGTACCTATCAATAATTGGATTTCGCATGGAAAATACGTTACTGTTATCCATTGAAAGCAGTCCAATAGAAAAAAATCACAATACCAAAAGTTCAAAAGAGTAATCAATATTAAAAATTAGTTTAATATATAGCTAAACCGAAATGATAGTGGAAAAAATGATTTTAATAAAGTTATGCAGTTCTTCGCATTCGTAGACCTAGTCGAACTCCCTAAACGACACCTTGTCGGAACAACAGCCTCCCGTAAAAAAAAACAGTAGAAGAAAATGATCCCTCTCTACATCAAACAACGCTTTGCATGACCAATGATGTAAGTTCTGAGACGCTGTACTTAAGCTAACTTCGTGTGAAAGATGCCCGGAAAATGGAGGGCCTATTACTCATACAGTCCAAAGCCCGCTTTATTGAACGAACTGACCCGTTATCTGTTGCCTGCATTAAATTCGAAAGTGACCAATTTCGAGTGGGTGGGGGGAGTTGTTGGGTTGAACTCACAACGACACAATAATAGGACATACATGGCGATCTTCCAGCTTTTGATGGTGCAGGAAGAGCTCCCGCTTCCCCACCCCCTCCCCCCCCCCCCCTCCACCACTCCGACCCCCAGGTCTGATGCTTTTCCGTGTATTATCTCATAACGGGTGGGCACATGGGTAGAACCACAGACCTTCGTCAGATGAAGAATTTAACTCTCCGAGTGGGGCTAGGTGAGGAGCAAGTGATTTGAGTTCAGCGATCATAACCACTAGGCTACGATGCCCCGCCAACCCGCACCACCCCAACTTTCAAACAGCACTTCAGTCAAACTGTAATATGACCACAAAATATTAAGTTACTGTAATAAGTTATGGAAGTCGATGAGAGCAACACCATTCAAGTCCATTGTTTTTGTGATGGTAAAAATAAACTAAAGCTAATTGAGATTAAAGCTGCTTATAAATTAACTAATTCTTATTAATACATGTTTCTAAATGTTCATATAAATGCCGGGCAAATAATACTTCTGTTCTGAGTGCACTGAGTACATTTCAGCAGTAGCCATAAGATGTATAAAATGTTTTGTTAGTTTAAATAAACAGATCCAATATTTGATTTAATTTTGAATCTAACATTCAAATAATCATCAACACGCAATGCTGCAACAAATATTAAACGTAGGTAGATTTCGAAATTCTAACTGCAGTTTTCAAAACACTCAATGTCAATCTAAATATTTAAATAACTAAAACATAATATACAAAATTGTTGTTGTAAATCTTATATAAAAAGCAAACTTTAGGAACCAAATATGTATTTGCTTAATGCTTTTGCAGTAGACAGAACATTAAGAGAAGCACACTTAAGGTCCCGACGGAGTCAAAAGACAATTATCAAAATATTTAATTCCCGGTGGAATTTAAAAACTGCCTTTCATAGAGTCCTTCACCTCTTCCTACAGAATCGCTCCTGGAGCGAAGCGTAGCGTCAAAACATCAAACCTTAATAAATGTAATTGACCAGCTGACATACTAGCTGATCGTCGTTAACTAAAATTACGCTCAAGACAAGTCAGTCAAAAATATTACAAAGCTGAAGAAGCAAAAGGAGCATATGCGCTGTTCATGACCATTAAACAATTACTGAATGATGTAATTATCTGGGTTATCAGTCAAACTCATAAGACACATAGCTGATAACTTAAAAGTATTTTGTACAGTTATTTCTATAGATATTATTAAATGTTTACTTTAATGAAGTTTCAAGTTCTGTTTACATTTAAAAGTTATTTTATCTAATTCTGCCTCTAAATTGAGTCAGATTCTTTAAAAATTCGATTACTCTGAAAGCTATCCAGCAATTTTCTGCAACCTGTTATACATAAACACTGTGTATACACTATCTGGTCGTAAAATGCATACATTTCAGACCCCAGAGCATTGCCTCGCCCGAAATCCTACTATCAGTGTTTTAATATTAAAGTCCAGAGACCAGCTGTGTCTTAGTGATATAAGATATGTTGCGTCTTTTTCATTTCTCTACCCACCAGAATTCTTCTACTTTGCATTATGTCTAAACAGTAATGATCTTTGTTTTACCTAAAAGACATGTATGCTCAAATTTATATCGGATAAGCCAAACGTTTTTCTATTAGGTAGCTATTAGCAAAACTACTTATATGGTTCAAAGGCATTTGCAAAATCTGATAAAAATTTCTGAGACAATATTACTTAGTATACATATAATTAGTACAATAAAATAAAAGAAAAAAGTGACACAAAACAGGTCACCCAACACGACATAAAGGAAAATGATGCAGGTTCGGTTTGATTGAGCATGTTCATGGACGGTAGTAGAAATGTAAGCTACTCCAAGCCCTCTAGCCCCGGATTGAGCAGAAGCCAACACTGACAAATGTTATAAGTACCAGAATGTAATTTAGAGACATCCGCAGATGTATTTATACGGCGGTTCTCGTGGAACCTTCAATGATGTACAGAGTGCAATTCCATGAATATATGGTCCCCAGATAAAATAATGGCTGTGCCCTAAACGAGAAAACAATGGACAGAACTAAAAAAAACTGGAATTTAGAGAGGGGATCTGCTGTAATGGATCCTGCATATCACAAATAAAATAAAAAATTAAAAAGCAGGCACCATATCCAAGGGGTGATTAAACAATACCCAAAGCTATTAAAGCGGGAGTATTGGAACCACCCAGGCCGAAATTTCTAAGCTGAAAAATTAAGCAGTACACTAACACAACACCAATACAAGCCATATTGTCAAAAGTAAGACACGTGACGTATCTTCACCTTCTTCACTTTTATTCACAAAATGAACCTTAGAAATATGACATAAATGCGTTTACACACTCTCAGAAATTTCTTTACATTTTGCAACTTTATGATAAAATGGGTTGAGAATTTATTTTTGGTTTACTCTGAAAAATATATTCTGACTATCAAGTTTTGAAGAAAAATATTGTGACATCCATAAAAAGCGAAAAAATATTGACTCCAACATTCCCTTCTCACTACCACCACCACAAAGTTCAAATGGCAGGCCCCTTAATCCAAAGCATATATATATAAATACTAGCAGCATACCTGAACAAAACAAATTTAGCTATAAACTATAAAACAGAATAATATTATGTCAGTTTGGACAGTGATGCATAAAGACTTTTATATGCTTCAGACGTTTAAAAGCATCATTAATTTTGATTGGCAATAGTCTGGAGCAGAGTATGCAAAACATCTTTTGATATACATCACCTCACCTCTGAGACCTTGGCACCACTAGTTGCACATTTTAATAATAATGTTTAAAAATGATATTTGCTAGGTATATTCTTAAAGTTGATTGTGTTTAGCATTGTGTTGCAAAATTTAAACAACTTTAACCTTGCCGTTTTTGATAAATTTTGTATAATTTATGGTATTTCCTCAAGCTCAAGTAGGGACAAATTGCAAAGTGATGGCCACTGTCCAAAACGTTTGCAGAGAATTTATTTTACCATTAATTTTAATAAAAGAAACAATAAACTATTGGTAAACAATAATAAAACACAAAATCTATACTGTAAATATCATTTTGTCTAGGGTGCCTCAAGTAAACAGATTTAATGAGACAGAATTCTAACTCCAACATTGAAAAATTATGGTTGAGTCCTGTGGGACTATTTTAAATTTTGCTTACTTCATTCAAAAATAATCTTGGAGCAGAAGTAAAACCTTCCTCCATTTCTTCCACAATATGTAATATAAAGAGTAAAGGCAAAATAGAGAACTTTTACCGCATATAACTCGGTATTTTTCAAGATGTCTAACTCCACCCCCTTATGTTTCAGATGTAAATTCATTGTGAACAGCAAGAAATTGCTTATCAAATGAAAAATTTTCACTTTTGTACAATAAATCAGTAATAAGTCTTTAAGAAAGTAAAGACTTACTTGGAAAGAAAGAAAATATGGAGAAAAAATTGATACCCAGTGGGGCTTAAACATACACCCCGTGAAAAAATTCAGTCAAGGTAGATTTGTTTAGGAACTGAATACTCTTCAAAAAGGAGGTATTCTATTACGGGTGTAATACATTAAGGTGACAGGAATTTAAGGTTATGATCCCAATAAGGGACTGAACAGCACTAAAAACGCATTACAATCGTCTAATCCTAATGCGTCTGTGCTATTTTTAAGGATCGTATCACTGGTAATGTACTTCTGATGTGACCTGATCAGCGAAGCTTTGCATATCCACTGCAAGCCGTGTTTATCCAGTCCTAAAAACAGAGATAGCATTTTCTTCCATATTAGTATTAGTATGTAACCCTGCTCAGAGATTCGTTTAACAATTTGTAGATATTTTCATCAACCTGCTCGCCAATCCTTACCGGTTCATCATTAATTGATGTCTCTAGAATTACGTTTGGATGCGATATGCATTATTTCTGTCTTATCGACGTGTAACGATGCAATAAAGAGACAAAATTGCACTGTCTGTTGAATAAATTGGTAAGTGCAACCGAGTGTCGTTTGCGTTGGATAGTTTTGGGACCAAGTACACTTAACCTTAACCATACATGTTGTGACTTAGGCAGACCGTTACATATTACGACATCCAAGCATGTATTTTCTCTGTATTCCAAATTGGTATTTAAGGCAGTGAAAATGTCCTGGTGCCAAAAACTACAGACATAACAAGTAGCACGATACTCGTAAAACTGTTTTGTTTCAGAGACAGTGGTGTCATTGTAGACCAATTTTACAGCCGACTCAATTGACTGAAATTTCTAAATATTGGATATAGTCCTTCAAACGGATATCAATTTTTCCTAAACCAATGAAATAAAAGTAAGCGAAGAAAACCTTATTTAAAAATCGTTTTTTTTAGATATTTGGATATTTAGAATGAGTAATAATATTTTGACACTGTAAAAGTTGTTCTACTCATACTTAAGAAAGGAACATTTCATACTTTGTATTATTTGCAGACATTGATGAATGTATCCCGGATGTCTGTGGATCGCATGGTACATGTGTTGATGGTGTGAACAGTTACTCATGTTCGTGTAAGTCTGGATTCGGCGGGATGCACTGCGAAACATGTAGGTTTAACACTTACACTTTATGTTATAGACCCCGTTTTATATAACTATTTACGTCATCAAGGTCTTGGTGGCGGGAATTTCTCCTTTGCTTTCTGCATTGTCAGTCCCACATATTTCAATAACGTAATTAGAATGTTGTTCATGAGAAACAAATGCAAAAATATAAACTAATTTTATTAAAATGCGAAAACCTCTCCAGAGATAAGGCCAATAACATTGCATATAATATAAGATATACAGTACCTAATATATCATGTACTAAAATTCAAAAGCCAGTTTAGTTTTTAAGATTTTTAGGAAACTCCATTCGTACAAGGAATGAGTATAAAAAGGGGTCCAAAGAAATATTGTTTGTGTTAAGCATATAACCAATATTTTACTTAGATGTAAAAGATATTCCACTTAATAGAGATGGTACCTAAAACTTCAAATTGCATCTGATACTAGTAATCTTTTCTGTTGAAATTTTAATACCGGAGTACCTCAGTCATATAATGGTTCATCTTTCGTACCTCATTTTTCATGCTGAAAGGCAATATTCAATCCGAAAAATTTGGTCCTACTTGGAAAATTGAAGCCAGTGACAGGTAACTCTTCTAAGACTATTTAGTAAACAAAAAAGTTGAGCATTATCTTTCATTTTCGAACGAAATAATTCAAAGACAAATATTTTTATTCATTACTTCCGATAATTTACATGTATGGTATTATCACAGGAAAGAAAACATTATTCGCAAGAGAAAATGTTTATAGACTATAAAAAAGTTACGACATCGAATACCTAAATATTTTACAAAATTCGTTTGCCAAGAATAATCCAGGTCTCAAAATCTATGAGTTAAAAACAGAGCGATATAAAATGTATATTATATCTGATGATCACACAAAAACCATACCAAAAACTGTGCCAAAAGAAGTTATTTAACTTTTTTATGACACGCACCTTGTGTTTACAAATGTACCTAATTTGCATATTGACCGAGGGGTACGGAATCGCATTTACCTTGCGGAATCTGTCGTTACAGAAACTTCTGTTAATATAATGCAGACTTCTTTTGTATGGATAAAATGGTTGTGTTAGTTAAAAAGAAATGACAAGTACCTTTCTTTAGCTAATCCATCAAAATAACGAAGCCGGTTTCGCTGTCAAAAGTTCCCGTATTTACTGTACGGTGCTGTGTTAAAATATTGCTAGCGTGAGGTAAGCGATATGCGCTTCAGTTTTGCACCTATTTGTTGTTGTTGTCGTTGAAAACGTAGCCTTAAGTACCATCTCTACACTGAAAGCATACTTAATATGATCTAATTTTTCGACCAAACCGGGTCGGAAGACTCTGCTCTTATTTGCGGAGTAGCATTTTATGTTTCTAAAGAAATTCATTTTATTCACTATAACTACAGTATTTTAAGTACAGTGAGACCTGCTTTAAAACTTCTCTTAATTTGGCTCAGACTTGTTACACTTTCTGGCTCTTTTGAATCATGGATGCTATTTGATCTTTATATATACATGAAACAGGGTTCCGCTTAAGCCGAAGCTAGGGCTTGTGAGATATGTTGCACGCTGGATTATCTCACGTGAAAGACTTGGTTCGATTAAGCCTGTTCGGGAGAAGTTATGAAATACCTTACCTCCGTGACACCCTAACGATCTGACTCTGATATATTTTGCTTAGTAGCATCATTTGTTTCCAACGGAATGTTTTATTTATTTCATTTATTACTGGACAAATTCTTGTAAATGTAAACTTTACCGCATTTGAAGCCCTACTATGATATCAAACTATACATAAACCTGTAGCGTATAATCCATATTTAATTTTGAAATCATTTATTCGGAGTAAATAATTTAGGGCTTATATCACGATTCCCGGCCTGCGATCAATTTGATGTGATATACAAGATCAATGAGGAAAATACATTTTGTCGTCCTAGAATTCCGAAAAAAAAGATTTTGACTTCGGTAATGCGGTCCTTTTCAAATTCAAGGCACATATTGGGTGATTTTATGAGACATAAAATGCAAATTTCAAAGAACAATATTCTAAAGGTTCGTTTTGAATACAGCTTGTTTAACACGTGGCAACTGGTTAAAGAGACAGGACCTAAAATTTTCAAGGACAGAAACTTATCAAAAATGTCTAGGATCACGCCATGTACCCGGATAATCTTAACTCTGTTCGGCGACCCTAACTCAGTGCCAACATGGCGGATGTAAAGCCGATACAACTTTGTTTTCTGTGTAATTACGATGTATAAAGGAATTTTCTGTTGTTATATCTATCTCCATTGATCAAGTATATATTTATTTCAAAATGTATCATGTTAAATATATCAATCATTGTGTTTTCAGGTGGAAAAACGACGAACAAGGCAACTTTTTCAATGAAAACTTTTACAAAAAATCTTTAAAAATACTTCTATGCTTTTGATGCCTCAACTATTTTGTTGTTTGAAAGCAAAGATATACTGCTTTATAGGCCCGTTTACACTATGTTGTTAACCCACTACATGTTGACACAATACATGTTCAAATGTACTGACAGCGAGAAAAGGGATAAAAACCTAACTTTGATTTGATAAAAACCGAACTCAGTTTACATGAGTAATGGATAAAAACCTAACTTACACGAAATTGCGTGACGGATAAACACCTAACTGACTAGTATTCTATAGAAATGAATGAGTTGACATGTACATGGTCTGATTATTGTAAACATTACTTTATAAGCAGTATTGTCTTCAAACTTTGTCATTAATCTTACAAGATGTTATATGTATGCCCACTACAGTCAAATATTTTTTCATAATTTTAATATTTGCAAAAGCAATGTTTGGAAAAATCGGATAAACCCTCAAAAATAACTCAGTATAAAAGTCAAAATTATTATATTTATATAAGAAATTATTTAATACCACCGATGTTCGAAGTTCTGTAGTCCCCAACCCTCTCTCCCTCCATCTCTCTCTCTCTCTCTCTCTCGCACACCACACGCACACGCACGCACGCACGCACGCATGCACACACGCACACACACACACACACACTGTTTCAGAAGAATTGTGTTTGTTTCAAATCTTGTATATCGTATAGTGTAAGAGATTTTTATAGAGGGGCTAATGGAATATTTTTGATATTGTTTAAATTGGATTAGATTTATGATTAATTATTAAATATGATATTTTTCAGACGGTAAATAGGGAAGAAAAGTGTGTATGTGTGTGGTGTGGTGGCGGGAATGATGCATGGACTGACGGGGCAGGGGTGTGGGTATCCTTACATTTTTCACTTGTCCACGGACACTTAAAAACCCATTTGTCCATAGTCAAAATTTAATTTCACTTGCTGTGATTTGTAATATTAAACCTTCATGAAAGCGCAAATAGACTGGAGATCGAGATCTTTATTTAGGACAATAAAATAGAAAAGCATATCTCAGTAACTGTGGTAAAAAATAAACTCTTGAAATATTTGCCTTTTAACGTTTATAAAAGTCTGAAATCGCATAAGCAGTGTTCGGGATCTTTTGGGGTCATGCCCGAAACACTGCCCACGCAATGGTGCAAAGCCAGATGAATTCAGAGAAAGACTCTTAAAACTTTCCGACTTATTTTAGTCATACTTGCGATCTCTGTGTGCTTTTGATTTTAATTTGGCTGACTACTGGCTCAAATATTTGCTTTGACAGTGACTTATTGTCTCAGCAGTTGGAATTCTACTTACAAACTTGTCATAATACTTTTTTAAGTTGTTTACGTTTCTGATGTCTTTAAATGTCCTTTTAGTTCTCTGTGTGTAACCCTTGTTTTCCTTTTTTAGTTTTAGTTACAGAATGCTATATGCTGATGATGCAAATATTTTTCTTCAGCTACTTTAGGTAGTTCTTATGTTCCCTTTAGCATGTATATGATTTCTTCTTTTATGTTGCTTTTTTTTAAATGCATGTTGTAAAATGTGACTCTTTTTATTTTTGTGTAGTGTCAGCTAATCCTTTTTTTATGTTGCTTTAAATGTGCTAAATCTGTATGTGATAAATTACTTTTTCCTTTTATTTGCAAGTACCTATGTGCTATTTTGTTTTAATGCGCTGTAACATGTATGTGATACTTTGTGATTTGTTTCTTATCTACTTAGAGCCAGATGCTTTATTTGCTTTAATGTGCTTTAACATATTTGCATTTTATTACAGCTGTTTTACTTATGTTGAGCTTATTTACAAGTGTTTGTCAGAAAATAGCTTTAAGCTAGTGTTATATGTTTATACTTATCCGACGTTAAATAAATCTTCTTGTATCTAAATCTTCTCTGATATTTTATCATAGTCACCGAGTTACAGTGTGCGCGAGACCTAGTCAAAGAACCCATTATCTTTATCACCTCCATATACTTGAAGCAACACACAATCTAAATGATATTTTATGTTTTCTCATTTTATACCTGAAAAAGTATGCTTGTCCGCGGACACACAGCATGAAAAATGCACTTATCCGCCGGCAAAAAATCACGAGTCGGATAAGTTGGACATAGGAATCTCACATCCCTGCAGGGGTGGGTAGATCAAAGAACTTCGAGCATCAACAGTCCATAAAAAAGCACAGACGAACAGCCGTTTTCGTTTGGTTAGGTGTTTATCCATTCTAAGTTCGTATTTATCCAGCACTGTTTCCTATACCAGTTAGGAATTATCCGAAAATTTAAACCTACCTCATAATCAATATAATTTTTAAGCTATAAAAATCTATTTCAAACTTTGATACTGTTAAACATTGTCAAAGAGATATTTATGGAACTAATACATTTAATAAGTAAGGTCTTACTGCAATTTCTGGTACTTTAAAACAGTTAGAAACATAAAACATGTTAATTTTGAAGACTTTTTTGAGTACATTTTAATGAATTCCAGCCACATAATGTGACATTTCGATTGAAATATTTAGTACACAAAACATGTCATCAATACAGGATATTATGACTATCAAAAGTTTTACGCTAACATTGCATACTCACATAAAAACATGAAAAAAGGCAAGGAAATTAACTACATACATCGTCTTTCTGTCAGCCATGTTGGCACTGAGTTAGGGTCGCTGAACAGAGTTAAGATTATCCGGGTACATGGCGTGAGGATGTCATTTTAAAATCCTTCAAATAACCAAAAAATAATAGAAGCGAATTATATGGAGAAGTTTCAAATTTTTTTCTTGCCATAAAATTAACTTTGACATTTCTTAAATCCCTGTGCTTTGACTTGTGTCAATGTTATATGCAATATGTATATAAATTCTAAGCAGAAGCGAGCGGTGACCTTGAAGTCCCTTCAATATACCGATCCATTATTTTGCTCTTAAAAAGCTCTCTGAATTAATAGAAGTCAATGAATTTGCTTTTAAAATACTGTATCTGACGACTTAAATGTCACAGTAAGCACCTGTTTCAGCTAAAAGGTATGCTTACAGGCATATCTATCAATATATCTGCTCGGAAAACCCTGTAAAACTGACATGACTGAATCGTGATTATCCCCACTTGATTAATGCTTTTTAAAACTGGCATTCTGTTTCAAAAATATTCTTTACACTTGTAAATGAAACTGAAAATCATCGAAGGTATGAAATAAATGCACATGGAAGATTTTGAAAAATGTGTAGATGCGCTCTTAAGAAAGCTTTAAACAGTTTTCAGAGCTTCCCAGACTACAGTCGCCTACTTGACTTTCAAGACCTCACACAGAAGTGTGTTACCACACCCCTAAAATAAAAATAGTGTAATACGGCGGTGTACCGTTATTAACATGGCTATATGTGTTTCATTACAAAGCATCAGTAATACATGTCTAACGTGTAGATTTGAGTTTACAAACCCTGATTTTTGTGATCTCCCAGCTGCGAAATCGAATGGCAAAAAGCTAATTTGCCAATTTTCAAATCTCTCTGCAAATGATAGCACCAACTGCTATGTACATGTTTTCTCACTTCAGTAACACTGTAAAATCTGGAAAAAAATCTCAATATGTATGCCGTTCTTACCGTTCTTCCGCTATTTTAATTTTATTGACTCAGAGGCACCTGTTATAATTGAGTTTGTACATTAAGCTTTATCAGCTAAAGGATGCGTTTGCTTTTGCAAGTCAAAACGTCATGATTTCAAGATCAAGGCTACTCATTGACAACTATTTTTCACTATAGCGCATATTTTCTGACCTGGCGAAGATATTTTTAGTACATACTTTACCATTAAAAACAATAGGTAACTTGTGCATATCGGATTTATTCGTACGGAATGAAACCAAATCTAACGATGTAGCCGATTACCCTAAACTAAACGATAGAATGGCCCATTTATGACCTTTCTATAAATATCTCCGCCAGGTCAGAAAATATGCACTATAAATAATTGAAACTGGGGATATTAAATAAATGATAATGATTATAATAAAAACAACAAAACATGAAATGAAATTTGTATGACATTTAACGTAAACACAATGCAAGTCTTATTATTACATACGCGTTTCTTTCCCCAGTTAAGTTACAATAACGCCTGATTTCATATTGGGTGCGTGACGTACTTTAATGTCTGTCGTTGCATGGATTTATTTTGTCCAGTATGGTCAATGTTATTCAGTCTACTGAACAAATTCATAATATTTACATCATATTTATACGTCCAGTACGTATGTAAAAAAAGGTTATTATCTTTGCATAGGGAAATATGCACTCGTTCTTTAGTGGAAGAATATTGCGCTCCTAAAGTCGCGCAGTATTTCCGCTGCAGAACTTGTGCATATTTTCCTATACAAAGCTAATAAAACATATAAATATTGCCTAGATATCAAAGAAAATGGAGCACATAAATCGTCATTCACGTGTCTATGGTTATGTAACTTGTGTAGTATGATTGCGGGCGATGTAAAAGGCGTGATGGATTTTGTCATACCGATTTACTGAAACTTGGACTCAGTGTTAATAAAATAATACATCTAGAATAGTGGTTTGTTTTTGTATAAAATCAGTGATCGTCTTTCAGATACGTATTATTACATCACTCGGGCTGCGCCCTCCTGAAATAATTCCTTCGCATATGATTTTCAAACAATGATTTTATTCAATGATAAATCACTAAATGATAATATCATATATCATCAAAACATCAAAGTTTTTTGGTTGTTGGTTGTTTTTTTTTTTTTTAATTTATTTAATTTTTTTTTCTCAATAAGCATTTTAATAATTACTTCGAAATTAATATAACAGATTACTACGACGTCGTATTCTACTTTCTTGTATTCATCAAATACAGATAACATCACCGATTGTTTTGACGTCCTTCATCAAGGGAATATAACCCAAGACGGTGTTTACAACATAAGCACATGGAAAAGTCGTCGACAAATCCAGGTGTATTGTGATATGACCACTGACGGAGGCGGATGGACAGTAATGATTTATCTTTTTGTTTCTGTTTTCTTTTTTGTCATTATGGCTGTAAGAATCGTAAATTGTCTCCTTTCTTCTAATTATTTCTTTTTGTTATTCATATCATAACAGTTAGTTTATAATGTTTATGTGTTAGTAATGCGTGAGAACATTCGACATCTTTAAACTACGGCTAAAACATTTTAAAGCATCATTCTTTTCGGTACATGCCTGAACCATTTTGAAACAGTTTGATTGAAGAATGTCTCCTTCTTTCGTTCGTTAGGATTTACACGCATTTTGTGTTGTGAAAATATGCTTGATTATGATAATAGTTAAGACTGTTGTTTTTATTATTATTATTATTATTATTATTATTATTATTTTAATCGTGCTATCAGGAGATAACGATATTTGTTGTTGTTTTTGATCATCCATTCGTTTGGTTTTTCCTACGTAGTATTTGAATAATGATTATTTTCCAATTTGGTTATAGTTGAAACCCTCGTAGGACCGGTTTATTGAATACCAAAATATTTTCCAAACAGACTAGCTATCATTTTTAGATAAAGACTGTTCAGTTATTAGAAACGTAAAGCGATGGTAGCGAGAGCAATAGCTGTTCTTTGTTTCTAAGACACGCAACTAAGACAAGGACTGAGTCTGGCATATGATACAGACAGTGTATATGTACCTTCAATAGAAGAACATCTCTAAAGGGGAAATGAAAGTACATACACAGAGCAAATAAGACATTTCATTTATTACTGTCAGTCTTAAGGACATTAATTGATGGTATTGTAATATTTCACCTGTAGTATACCATATTGCAACAATCATACTTCAGACCATGCTTTACACAGATTGCAGATAAAAAATATGAAATATAAGATAGAGTTAAAAATGATTCTTAATACAAAATGAGCAAAATGAGAAGGGATTCATCACAAAGGCTTTTTAGACTATTAGATGAATGCTTAACAGGTAAACAACTTAGGAGCAATGAAGGCCGCCAATGTTCCACTGTAAAAGTGAGGGCCAATATGATAATGACTTATGGTTAAGCCCCCATCATTTTGTTGAAAAAAATCTTTTTTTAACAAAAACAATTAACAAAACGTAAGTATTGATATATATTTAGCAGCTTGAAGTATTCTCCGCTGATTATGGATTATTAGGTTATCTAAATAGGTAAATGTTTTGTAAAACTCGACAAAACGAAACAATATGATAAACATTTCGGCAAGTTATGTCAAAAGCAATTCAGTCAGATTAAGATAACAAGGAGCGGAGACGAACAATAATCTATTAGACTGTTTTAAGACAGACACACGAACGGACAGAAAGGAGCATAAATGGTCTGCATTCCTATATACCTTCGGTATTTCGATAGGGGACAAAGACATCTGAGAGATAAATTCCAGTTCTGAAAAAAAAGGTTATAACACCAGTTGAAAAAAAATTGATTAACACGTAGTCTTGATGGGTGATTTTGGATTTTTCTTTTCGTGAATGACTTTAGATATCCTAATAATTTAATAATTTTAACTAATTACTTATGAAACTACTAAAATTGAAATTACTCGCCAGTCAATTTTTGTGACAAAAATGAGACAATAAAAATCAGCATCGCAATATAAATAGCGACAATATATACTATGATAGCTGTTATCTCCCTTGTTCTCGATTTTCTGCCACATTGCGCTTGAGGTCAGTTCCTACTCATCTTATAAATTTAGAACAAAATATATACAACTTTACAGAGAAATTGCACTATATATTGTGTCCTTTAGTTTCTTAAATACGAACACTGAAATAGCAAGTGTTGCCCACCTTTGAATTAAGTATGTTTGCTGCGAGACCCTTTGTGAGTATAGAACTATATCAAGAAGATGATTTAGTCTAAGTATTACGGCCACAAATATTTATATGTGAAAACTAAAAATGTTCTATGGTGTGCACAGAACAAAAAGAAACTAATTCAATTGTATGCTATATAATACATACTGTATGTCATATAATGCAGACGACGTTGATATAGTAGGTTCACATCTAAAGTTAAAGAATGACTGTTCCATAGTGGACATCCTTTTTGTTGATTCTTACAGTGTGTGCAATTTGTTACATATATTATTTGCTGCCGCTGTCTTAACTGACACAATTAAATAGTTAGTTAAACATTGTTTTGAAACTCATTTTGTACATTTCAGGTTTTTCAAAATCGGTTTGATGGATCCGTTGAATTTTACAGGAACTTTTCTGAATATGAAATCGGGTTCGGACATTTGAATGGGGAATTTTGGTTAGGTAATAATTTTCTTTTTTTTTGTATGAGACCTGTCATTACTTTCATGCCAATGTACACTGTTAGAATAGAACATTAGAATAATCTTAAAATGTGAACAGGAGACGCATTTCAAACATGTAACACATTTTTGGACGATTCATAATGAACCGGTTTCCAGACTATGTGTAAGGATAGGTCCACTGCACATTTGTCAACAGATCTTTGTGGATAAAAGAGTGTAGATGTAATATTTGGTAGTGCCGGGGCAGGTGCCGAGTGTTGTTGAAGTGACATTGATTTTAACAACTTATTTCTAAATATTCCACGACCAGCTTGAAAAAATTATCAAGATCCTTCAACATAGACTGATGATGGATTTCATAACTTAATTTGTGTGCATTGATATTGTTTGGTGTTCGGAGCTCTCTGTTAAGCGACACAGGTTGTATTTAAAAAATCTTTATTCATTCTGTAATCTTTTCCTTGCCGATTAAACGATACTTCGTATGCCATCATTGCTTCAGGTTCTGCATTGAAACTGTACCCAAAACGTCGTTATTTAAATATCTATTCCCAACTATTTGAAACAAATCTTTCTTAGTTTTGATAAATTTCATAATATTATACGTGTTTAATTAGCGGTTGAGTGAAGTTCTTTCACAGTTTTGATAACGTCTTGTCTGGACATCTCATTCCACCCTTGTGTTCTTAGTTGATGGGTTTTCTTTTAACGACCCCTTGGCACATTTTATTTTCATCATCAGACTCTACGGTTCCAACACCATGTTTAGCCGTATCAGCCATACAAGAAGTGTTACTATTTAAGATTGTTTTTTTTTTACTAACCTTTTACTTCCAGTTAATCATCATCCTTTACCTTGATATCCATAACTTGTAAAATGTATCTCGAAATCTATTACACACGCTGTAGTCTTCAATATATTTCCAATGGTGCTCTTTTAGTTGTTTTTCTTCTCGATTAAATTCGCCATATATGCATCTAAAACAATAGTTTAAATATTACCCATCTTAATATTTGCTGTATTTTTCCACATGTGTTGCGTGCGCAGTAAAGTTAGAATTTCAATGGCTCTACAGCTGCCTTCTTAAAATAATAGCAGGAAGGCAGCTTCATACATCATCAAATCTTAAAAGTCGCTATTTGACTGACCTTTTGGTTGATGAAGATTACTCGATCGAAACCAAAGAAACACACATATTAAACAGGATTTAATACAAAATATCAATACATGCACGAAGTTCGTCTGTTTATTTTAGTATTGAAAATAGCTGTTTTATATTTTAGGACTTGAAAATCTTCATGAGTTGGTTTCTCAAGACAGCTCTGAACTTCGAATCGATGTGTCGGCCGCCAATGGAATGAAAGGCTACGTGACTTTTGAAGATTTCCAAATATCACCAGGCACAAATTACAGTCTTCATATTTCTCCAGGAAACGGAACTATAGGTTAAGTAAAAAATGAACTACATTTACTTTTTGAATCGAAAGGTTTCCATAGCTTAAAGATGGATGTCAAGGTTTTTTATCAAATGGAAGTGAGCTTTTTATAGAAACATTGCCTTTCCCACAATATCTCCAACTAATACAGTGTCTGAGTGGGATGTCTGTTTGCATTAGAGGCCCAGAAAACGTTTCTCAAGAAATGATTAGAGGAACATCTGAGGTACAGAAAAATCAAGAGTGATGGTGTCGCATCATGTGTCTCTCCGGGAAAATCGAAGATGACCGTCACCATGGACGGCAACAAATTAAAACTATTCATTCTTTATCTGATGGTGCATATAATAAGTAACTTTTGATTTTATCATTGCTCTAATAAATACCAACAAAAGTCACCATTCAAAAGAAATATTTTGTCCTGAAGTATTTCAGTAATTTCAAAATTTTGCAAATTAAGCATCGAAAAGACTGGCTAAAAATCTTTTCAGTTTTTAAAATATTCCTTTTCGTTTGTAATATTGTTTTTAAGATTATAGGCAGAACTTCCCTAAATGGGTTTCATACTGTGCAAATACTCACATAAAAATAAAAATAAACATATTGAAAATTATATGTTGCTAGCACAGCTTCGAAAGTGTGTGAGGTAAATTAACACCTGAAATCGGCAAATTTGGAATTCACACGTGTATCAAACGATTTTCATGTAAACTTCATTTTTCCATGCCTAATAATTTCAAAGTTTTATAAGTATGGTATACACACGAAATGTCTTTTTAGTATGTACCCTTTGACATTTTAAATAACCAAATAAGGAGTCATCGGGGTAAAGTAAAATTTGTAGTCATTTTATTTACCGCATGTTCTTTACTACCTGATTACTTTTACTATCAGTAATTTAAACTGAACCAAGCTATTGACTGATGGGGCATATTGATTAGGTTTTATAAAATTGATTGTGATGTTGTTGCATTGTTGTTTGGTTCGGAAAAATGCAAGATGGCTGTCAAAAATGACAAACAATTTGCGTGATATCCGGTTTTGTTATAACATAACGATAACAATTTTGTATGTTCTTTTTGGTTAATGTGATGTAAACACGTAATTGATACTTAATACATTTAATCAGTGTATGATATTATAATCAGTATTTCACAAATATATAGTAAAATGACTAAAAATTCAACAAAAGTTCCTCAAATGAATACGTTTGTGTTTCATTTTAGCCCACTTGAGCACAAAATCCTCAGGGTGAGTTATTGAAATCAGTTGTTCGTCCGTCCGTCCACAGTCTCAATCCAAATGTTTTCTCTGAAACCATTTAGTGGAAGCTGATGAAACTTGGCCTTGGAGGGTCATCAAATAGTTCCGTTTGCTTGTACATAAAGGCTTCCAGGGCTAAATATAGATTTTTTCAATCAACATCATAAACCACCGGTTCCATTTTTAAATAATTTCACAAAAACTGTCCTTGTGTAATCTTCTACAAAGTTTCTTCAAACTATTCCGATTCGTCTAAAGACATGGCCGCTAGTGGGCGTGGTCGCTTTTCCCTACATATATATAGCTACTTAACAATGATAAACCTCGACACAAAATGGAAATCTATAGATTAAGTAAATCAAACAACTTCACATGTCTTTCACATGTATTTAATAAAAATCAGCTTCACCCATCGGCTCATCAGTGTATATACAATTGTAATGTGATGTTACTATGATAATGACGCGACGTCAATATAAAGAGACGTTATTTGTCTCAAATAACGTAAATGAAAATGTGATTAATGTTATTATATAATTAATTAGAATTTAACAGTCAATATATCCTCTTAAGTTTTAGTTTAAAGCATTTTATAAAAAAGTTTTCTTTCGCTAATTTAGCTGTAGTACTATCTAATTTTAAAAACAATGGGAACATTTGAAATTTTAAATCTTTATTTCTGCAATTACCTATATGGTTACATTGTGTCTAGTTGAATTGTCTCTAATTTGTTGACATGAATAGTTCTTCTTTTTCTTAATTTATCGCCAGTTTGGCACGATTTCTAGATGACTGTTTTATCATTTTGACTAAATCACAAAATGTACTTGAGCATTCCCACAGCCTGTTAAATAATTTGCACAAAGATATATTTTCTTTTAAACATCAGATACAAATCAATAACTTAATTTTCAATCATGCCACCCTAGACATACAAAATTAAACATACCATATACTTGAGCAAGAAGTATTTGCACAATTGTTTCTGATACTAACATTAGGGTCACAGAAATATTATAATTAGCTTATGAAACAAAGGAAATTGAAACAATCGCTTTTTACCTTTTTACAAATAAAATACGTGTTAAAGGTGAATATTTTCGCTTAATACATATATATATATATATATATATATATATAGTAGAGAGAATTTATACGAACTAAATCACCAGCACAATATACCAGACCAATCACGGTAAAGCGCCTAGCAGTACAAACGAACACGCACATGCCACAGCAAGTCCACTAACCCAATAAGATTTGTTTCGATGCTGCTTTATATACGAGCCCGAATTGTACTACACATTCGTACTGGTTCAACATTTGCATATATATACTCATATCTCTGTTTTCATGTCTCACAAATCAGTAGTGACATTTTAGTCTTTTTAACTGATTGGGACCAGAGAAGCTATATTTTCTCTCTCTGAAAGTTAACTGAATCTCGAGGACACGTTGAATATATATATATATAGATAATTTGCATTAAGGGATATAACTATATTCAGAACAGTTGACTTTCCCATACGTGAGATCCTCTAGGATACAAGTTCGCATATAAATTATTATATAGTAGAGAGAATTTATACGAACTAAATCACCACCACAATATACCAGACCAATTACGGCAAAGCGCCTAGCAGTACAAACGAACACGCACATGCCACAGCAAGTCCACTAACCCAATAAGATTAGTTTCGATGCTGCTTTATATACGAGCCCGAATTGTACTACACATTCGTACTGGTTCAACATTTGCATATATATACTCATATCTCTGTTTTCATGTCTCACAAATCAGTAGTGACATTTTAGTCTTTTTAACTGATTGGGACCAGAGAAGCTATATTTTCTCTCTCTGAAAGTTAACTGGATCTCGAGGATACGTTGAATATATATATAGATAATAACAGTTGACTTTCCCATACGTGAGATGTTCGCATTATAAATTATTATACAGTAGAGAGAATTTATACGAACTAAATCTATATATATATATAAATATATATATATATATATATATATATATATGTGGAAACTTTCAAAATCTTCTTGTATGAAACTGCTGGCTCATTTTTACAAATGTTCCTTGTGTAACCCCTCTGCCAATACTGTTCCAATTACTACGATTTGTAAGAAAATACGGTCGCCAGGGGCGTGGTCTATTTTCACTATATGTATATTATGGAAAATTTAAAAAATCTTTTTGTCCAAAACCACAACTTCTAGGTCTTTGATATTTGATATTTAGCATTACCTAGTTGTCTTCAAACAAGGCAATTGAAATTATCCCCCTAAGGACAAATATGACCCTATTTTATTGGTCACATGGTTTATTACCTGTCCGCACCTGTAACGTGATAAAACGTATTAGCGTCTGATGCCCATTTCACGCTTCCGTAGAATTGACATTTATTACACAATTCATTTTGAAAATATTTCTGAAATGTTTAGATCTGCAGCTCTCAGATACGGAAATATCTTACACCCGAGGTTTATACTAACAGTTTCAGACAACATCAAAAAGGACCTTTTGAGCGATTTGACGAAGTTCCAAAAATCTCTATGTACCCTTACTCGGTTACGGACCCCTATGGGATTTGTGTTTATTCCGAGTTCAAATACGTTTTCGTAAATGAAATGCTGACATGTTGTGCTGAAGCCCAGATACTTTCAAATCGTTAGAACATTTAGCGCATACATTTTGACGGAGTGACCCCTGCGCTTGACCCCTGTCTATCGACCAATCCAAAGGCGATTTTCCTTTCCAAGTTTTGAATGATTGTCTACTTTCATTTTCTTTACTTCCGGAAATAGCTGAAGGTCGAGTGACGTATTTTCTGTGTTGTCAAAAACATACATGAGTCATTCTATATTTTCGCAACATTTTTGAGCTAGCAACTTTTGAAAATTAACCATCATCAATTGTTGTTTTCGTCTGGTGGATTTAATAAATGAAACATATCTCAATGTAAATTTAACTGAATGAAAGCTTAATACCTCTTCGTTTTACCAAAACAGAACATATTCTGAAGACAGATCCTACATGTTTTCCCTTCTGTAACAATAATATAAGTGACTGATACTCTATCATATGATACAGTAAACACATCCAGATCAGAAATTCAAAGAATTATATCAGATTGAAACGACATCAACTGTTCCTCCTTATCTTGATTAACTGAAATTTAATTAATTGTAATGATTGTAATTAATTATAATGATTGTATAGGTAAATAAAAATGATAACAAGATGACATGTTCTTTATTGTGACACTAGTGACATATTACTATCATTATATTTTACCAGATTTACATAGCGCCCTTTTCAAAATATACATGTTTAACTAAACATTACATACACAGATAGCCACCCACCACAACAAATTCATAACTTGTATAAATGAATCTGAGGTTTTGTATTTAAATAGAAAGTCAGCTCATTGTACATTTTATGGCTGGTTAAATTATCACAGACAGTTTAGTATTCAAAGGAAAGTATAGAATGAATTACTCCCCTTGGACAAGTTGATGCAAGTTTATCTGCAGCTTTTTGTGATGTCATTTAAACAAGAATTGTAGTATTTTTGCTGTATTTTGTGGTGACATTTAACTGTATGAAACTGATCATCCAGTTTTGTTGCAGTTTTTTTGTGACATCGTTATACTTCTTAGTTCATTTACATATTTCGGTCAATTTAACTGCTTTTTCACTACATTTTCACTGCTTCTTCACTGCTTTTCTATCAAATATGTTAATGCAGGCGTTTGAAGACAAATAACTGCTAACAACTGCATTTTGAATGCCCTGAAATATAATGCTGAAAAACTGCAGTTTTACTGCCTTCCTTTTACAATTACCTTTCATCTCTTTGAGCTCTGTAACATCAGAGGCAACTGTTTCATTTATTCTTTCTGATTCATCTGTTAACGGTTTTGGTTTTATACTTCTTGGAATTTCTGGTGTATCTGACACCACTCTCTGCTAGCCCATCCATGTGTTGTGTCAACTCTGGTATCTGGTATTTTCAGTCTTTTTTAAATGCATGTACAATGTATATTTGTCATCTCTCTACTTGTTGTACATCTTTTAAGTCTTGTGTTCGGGTTCTTCATGGATTTCATGTTTAAGTGTTAATGGTGTTTGTTAGTGATCTACAGGCATTTTAATCTGTTTTTCTGTTACCTACTTCAGGAACTAATTTGTGTTCTCTAACTGATATTTTGTCAATATTGTCTGGTTTTAATAGTAATTATCACTGCTTGTTTATGCATGGCTTTTGTTTTGTCCGTACTGTATCTTTTTGCACTTCTACAACTACTGTTCGACCTGTAAGATCTATGGGTTTTTTATCTTCAAGCTCTGCTGACCCGTGTGTTACTACGCAGACATCTGCCGACACACTGGGAAAATTTTGTTCATTTGTCTCCATCACTTTTGTACATGATGTCTTTCTAGGTTCTTGATCTTCATGCACTATTTTATCATTAGTCTTGGTTTAAACAATATTTATTTTCCAGCAGGTATACAGCAAACATATATTTACACAAATCAAGGATTGAGTAGGAAGCTAAGCTTATTTAGAAACTCGTTCCTTATAGATAGCAGAGATAGCTGGTAACTTAGAAAATAAAGTATTTATAAACCATGGAAAACATGCAAATGAAACATGCATATCAATAATACATTACCAAAGCTAGACAACTTTTTATCTCATATTGTTTGTTTTAAAATGGTAATGTAGTAACTGCATATATTTAGACGTGCTTAATCATTAGTCTTAACTGGTTCATCATTTAACTTTATGGGTTTATAATCAATTACACTCGCCTATGACCTGAATCCGAATCCATTTGGAGGCAGAAACATTTTTGTAGTTCAGCATTTGACATTACCGTTTCGTCTCCTATAAAATTATATTAATGAGTTAGCTTTTGACGTTAATTTAGCAAATTAGATAATTTCTAGACTGCAAGTAACCTTAAAAGAACACTTGTTTCAATCATTCATCTATATGCCTGTCTGTCCCTTATATTATGCGTCCCAGTTTAATTGGATAGGCATGCTCATTTCTTCAGTACTGTTGTCAATGTTGCAGATTTAAACGAAATACAAAATAAAAAATACGAGTATCTATTCAGATATGCACTCAAACTATAAATGCAAATTGTCATTTACATATAACATATTGTTGTCTCTCATGTAACAGTTACATAAAACACCGATAGTTTCCATGCATGTAAATATAACTTTTCTGATTAAAATTTTAAAATATTACAGATAGTCACTGGTTATCATATTGTAATAAATTCAGTTTGGTTCAGATACACTCAGTGGTAAATCATTCATATTTACAGACTGGACGTCTTTCCTGTTACTGCTCTGGACGTCTCTCCTGTTACAGCTTTCTTGTAAATACAATTCAAATAGCAGACATCCCATTGTTAAAATGAAGCTTAACGGTTATCTTGTAAGGAGGCAACACATATATATTCAAATACAACTTATAAACGTGTTATTAAGGTGTATATCAGTTAAAATATAAAGTTGTCTCTGCTGTCACACAACATGTCTCTCCTGTAACAACAAAACTAAATATATGGCGGGAGAATTAAGGATATTGCTGATGTATGTTTTTAATTTGGATTATGAAGTAATTGAAACAATGTTTGAAGTTAATTAGATTTACTCTTCATATAGTTTTATTTTATTTGTTGTTTGGCAAATAATTTCATTACTATAACAGTTTGCGTCTTTACTTTTATAAAAATGGCCGTTACAAGAATGACTGTTACATGAGTAAATTATTTTGTGTATTTGCATATTAAAAATAATAATGGATCCCTTAGGGATGCCCGACGTGTTATTTTTGGAATTGTCGCTTTTGATACACTTACCTTACAGTAATGAATCCTCGCATGCTTTTATTGTAAGGAATTATTACTGTTACACAAGGGACAGAAAATAAAATTTCGCATCTACTTTCCAACTTTCAAATGGTATTTCCTCGATAAAGAAAAACGAATGTCCGCCGTGGCACCTCAAATGTTATCTTGAAAAATGATACTCTTCCAAATGGCGGCAATGCATAGATAATATAATAGAGCGATCAGCTGTTATTTTGACTGATCAGTTTTCTGTTACATGAGGGAGATAAAATATGGGTACAAACTTTGAAATCAAATTAAGTGATGATCTTTTCCCGATTTCCAACTGTATGTTCACTAGCATTCAGACCAAGGGTCAAATAAACATTGATAGTATATTTTTAGCTAGGGGACAGTGGAAAATGTCAATTTTACATACTTAAACGTTCCAAAAATTATATTAATACCATTAGTAAGGTATAAAAAAAGTGCATCAATATGCTAAATTTGTCACATATTTTCACCCAAAGCATTTTCTAATGTTATATATTTAAACTGCTTTGAGAATTTTTCCCGGGACAGAAAATGTTGCGAGAATATAGAATGACTTACATATGCCTGGCGAGATTGCATAAAATTGTGCCCGGTGTGCTAAGGATATAGACTAATAAAGGAAAAACACTTTGAAAATGTTCTTGTCCAACACCAGAGGGCCTACGGCTTTGATACATGTATTTGGTAGATTGTTCAAATTATATCACCTTGGACAAATATGGCCCCGCTCCGGGGATCATAGGGAAACTTTGAAAATCTTCTTGTATAAAACCACATGCCTCGGGCTTTGATAATTTATATGTAGCATCGTGTACTATCAAGATTGTTCAAATATACCACTGGGGTTAAAATTGGCCCCGCTCTGTGGGCACATAGTTTAAATAGACATTTATAGGGAAAAACCTTAAAACAATTCTTGTCTTAAATCGTAAGGCCCAGATATTTAATATGTCGCATGAGCTAGTGGTTCTCTACCAAAATTGTTCAAATCATGACCCTGGGATCAATATATGCCATGCCATGTCTGTTGTTTTCAAAGATTTTAAAAATCTTCTTATCCAGAACCATAAGGCTCAGACCTTCATTATTTAGTATTTAGTGTTGTCTAGTGGTCAACTATCAAGTTTTTTTCAAATCATGTCATTGACTACGCCCCGGGGTCGACAGTTTGTACATTGGCTTAAATAGGGAAAACATAAAAAAATTTTCTGAAACCATAAGATCGAGGGCTTAGATATTTGGTTTGTGGCGTGCTCTAGTGGTTCTTTACCTATTCAAATCATGAAACTGTGATCAATAAAAGTTACGCCCGCGTGAACCCTTGTTTTACATAAATTTATTTGCTTTTGAAGCAATGACAAAGAAATTTGAAGTGTTTTCATATATGATTGCAGATTTCAGTACTCATCTTGAACAGTCTTAATTGTGACCTACTGATTGACTTGCTTTCTTTTTTTTTTTTTTTCTTTTTTTTTTTTTTTGAACGTACAGCATAGAAAACTGGACCACATGTATGGATTTTAATTTCAGAAGGCCACATTGTATATATTTGTTTATATATTTCTTCATGTATTATCTTTTTATACGCCCGAAGGGACGTATTATGTTATGACGCTGGTGTCCGTCTGTCCGTCTGTCCGTCTGTCCGTTAGCAATTTCGTGTCCGCTCTGTCAAGGCCACACTTAGGAGTCAAAGGTCATATCAGTTTGTTTCGTGTCCGCTCTATAACTCTTGAACCCCTTGAAGGATTTCAAAGAAACTTGACACAAATGTTCACCACACCAAGGCGACGTGCAGAGCGCATGTTCCGGATGACTTGCCTCAAGGTCAAGGTCACACTTAGGGGTCAAAAGGCATATCAGTTTGTTTCGTTTCCGCTCTGTAACTCTTGAACTGCTGGAAGGATTTCAAAGAAACTTGGCAGAAATGTTCACCACATTGTAACGATGTGCAGAGCGCATGTTCCGGATGACTCGCTTCAAGGTCAAGGTCACACTTAAGGGTCAAAGGTCATATATGACTTTGCTTTGTGTATATTTCTCTGCATTGCAGTGCTCTTGTTTTTATTTGGCAGATCTCTTTTTTGTACTTACAATATTTTTTTTTGAATTACTTCCCTTTTATATTACTATAAATAGCTTATTTTGAAACTTTTTTTATTATTGGCCGTAGGGAAAAACCGAGACCACTTTTCTGTGGCACAACATTGATGGTACCTCCAATTTGAAGGTGTATTTTTACATACCTGTACCTGATAACGATTTTTTTGTAGACTTTGAATATTTTTTTGTGGACTTAGATTTGTTTTTTGAAGTTTTCCTTTTGTTGTTCAAGTCCTTTGCGGCTTCAACAGTCAAGTTCTTAAAATTTTGCTCCGATCCTATGATGTAAGCCTTCGGGCGTATATTGCCCCGCTTGGCGGCGCTCTTGTTAGATCATTTTATTATCATTATTATTATTTTATTATAATTAAATGTATTATTATTATTATTATTATTATTATTATTATTATTATAAAAGAAGATTAGAGAACTGCTCAAAATATTCTATTTTTCAATAAGAGTATTTTATGTGATGTATAATGTACAATATATTGCTTTTTGCAGGTGACAGTACAGCGAGTGGGCTGTCATTTAACAATAATGCAGCATTTAGTACCTATGACTATGACCAGGATTCATATAGTGGGAACTGTGCATCAATTAATGAAGGCGCTTGGTGGTTTAGTGAATGCACGAACGTACACCTGAATGGGCAGTATTGTACACCTGGAACAAATACATGTGGCTTTCGCGGGATGATATATTTCAGATTTAGGACAGTCGAGTCCTTACTTACATCTCGTATGATGTTTAGAAGAGTATGAACAGTTACTTTAACAGCTAACAGCTTGTATTAAACATATAAAGGTAATAACATTACACCAACACATTTGTTACATATAAATATTGTGAAATAGATTAAAGAAATGAACAACAAAATAAAACAAGATTTCTAATAACTGTATCTTCACGCACACATGCTGTATGAATACGCGGATTTAACACCGATTTATGCTCTTTTACACTTTTTTCTATGAAACAATTTTGCCTATCGTACAACAGAGCATTCGAAGTTTTGGCGAGAGAGTTGAATCTGCTTGAAAAACAAACATTAGAAGAGAATCTTGTAAAAATAGTAATGTGTTTATGCTCAGTATTTCTTCTTTATTTTTGATGTAACATAATAGTGCTATCCTTCAGAAATGAAATAACTACATGTAGTTGTGTTAAAGCATGACATCCTTTCACTACTTTTAGTGTCCTTAAAGTGCTGCCTTTATTGTAAGAATTATGAATCCTAAATTGCGTATGGGTTACATTTATTATTAAATGATTTATCTTTATAGAGTGATAATTTAATTCTATATTAGGTTATAAAAATAAATTGTATACTTGCTAAATTTGCATCTCTAAACACGTTCATAGACTTTGCTAAGTAATGTAAAATTATTTCTTACACACAGGACTGGCATTTCTGATGATTTTACCTATGCCGGCTAAAGCCCATCTTCATGCATTGATTACAAAAATGTATATATTTTTATGTAAAATGCGATTAAATCCAATACCTTTATAGTTGCTCTTAATTCCATATGGAATATGTCTCGATTCAAAATAAATTAGTTTACAGAAAAAAAACATAACCTCAGGCTACAAATGACAAAGATAAAATGGAAGTAATGACTTCTGTTTGTGGACATTGATTCCCGAGCTTTGTTTATAATACGCTAAAATAAGAAAAAGGGATTAGAAAGTATTTTGCTTCGCTTTATGAAGTCTAATAAGGTATGCAAGAAAAATAATATACCACTGGATGTACATACAGATGAGAATATCCGGCTGTCGGGTAACTGTTTTAACGATAAGGAGACTCTGTCGAGTTACCGCCAATAACAGTTACCCTCGAATCGTATCAAATTATCATATTCGTTTTAGCATGTTTAGTGAGGTCGATATGACGATTTCTTGATATAACTTTTCCAAGGTCGATACATTCTCGTATTGATCTAGCCTTAAAGGCATGAATGTCTATGAATGTTTTTAGAACTGTCATGTTAGCAAAATACATCTGTATGTGGTTTTATTAGTAAATCTAACGACTACTAGGCTACTTGTGGAAATGGTTGCAAACAGTTTTTGGTCTTAAATTGTATATGATGTCACGTTATGTGTAACTGCTGTAAGTCAATATCCATGATCAACATGTTTTTATCATTAATCGTGCGACTCTGTTTAAACCAATGAAAATATTATAAATGTAGCTTTGATAATAAAGTATTTACTTGGACTTGCGTTTGTTTATTTTCTTTTTCATGTTTGAAAATTTGATATTTTTGTATGAAATCAGACACTGTTTTAAGAACTCTTGTTAGAAATACAAATTGATACACAACGTTTTGTTAAGCTAAGTAGCGCTGTTGTGTTAAAGCAAGTTGGTATAATTATTGCTTTTAATAATTTTTTTCTTACTATTATTACTAAACTCGTCTTGCAATGCGATAAAGAATATTTACTTTATATTATACTCTTTATATCTTTGAAACAAACTACGCCGTCGAGATGCTTGTTTATAATAAAGATCACAGTGGTCTTGACATTTTACAAAAAGGGTGTTATTGGTGACCTAAAATAAACTTTGAAGTCAATAGGTGAAATCATTTAACTTTCATTTGCATTTTAATAAAAGGAGTTATAGTGACCTTGACATTTTACCTATTGACCTTGACCTAAAAATGTGTGTCCTGGGTGACCTGCAAAGTTTAGTGACAAAAAGAAGAAAGGGTGTTATTGGTGACCTAAAATGAACTTTGAAGTCAATAGCTGAAATCATTTATCTTTCATTTGCATTTTAATAAAAGGAGTCATAGTGACCTTGACATTTTACCTATTGACCTTGACCTAAAATGTGTGTTCTGAGTGACCTGCAAAGTTTAGTGACAAAAGGAAAAAGCATTCATCTACCTACTCAAAGGACATACAAGATATTTCATTCGTATATTTGACCTTTGACTTCTAAGTGTGGCCTTGACCTTAGACCTAGGGATCTGTTTAATGCGCATGTCACTCCGTCTTATGGTGGTAAATATTTGTTCCATCAAAATGCTTCGATGCATGCAGAATAAATGCTCCGGACAAAGTCATTCTTGAAACTGATATTTGACCGCCAAGTTTGACATTGACCTTAGATCTAGGGACCTGGTTCTTGCGCATGTCACTCCGTCTCATGGTAGTAAATATTTGTGCCAAATTCCATCAAAATGCTTCGATGCATGCAGGAGAAATGCTCCGGACAAAGTCATTCTTGAATCAGATGTTTGACCTCCAGGTGTGACATTGAAATTAGACCTCTGGTTCTTGCGCATGACACTCTGTCATATGATGGTGAATATTTGTGCCAAGTTTCATCAAGTTCCCTCCATGCATGAAGAAGAAATGCTGCGGAAAATGTTTGTGGACGCTGCCCGCCAGCCAAGGGCGTTTTCATAAAACGTCAGGTCTTTCAGACGGGCGTATAAAAATGATTGATGGATTTTGATATTAAACAGACATTGCTATCTTTTATTCAGAAACTGTTGGCATCAACCTTACAAAATAATTCATCTCGAACTTTCAGCTAATAAAAAAAGCAATAACTTTATTTAAAATAGTTGACAGCTTTTCACATACTGATTGAAATCACACCGTTTTTGATATTTTACCAATGCGTTTTAGTATTAAAACACAAAAGCTTTGATTCTTGCAGGATATTTAACACAAAGCCTTTTATCAAAGACTACTTTTAATCTAATAACAAAAAATGACAAAAGGATTTTAATACAGATACTCAGCTATGACGCAAGTCGAATCCTGCAAAGTTTTGAAGAGTTTCTCATTCAAAATCTACGGCTTAACCTTTAACAATAGGGTCATATTCCGGACACAGGCAATCAGACAATGAAGTTTGAAAATCTATGGTCCAAATATTCTTAATAAACTGATCGGAAACTATTTTAGCCTCTCACTGTTAACTTTTCTTTACTGCCTCCAAAACAATAAGGCGAACCACAAGCAATCTTCCTGTGAATTTTAATGGACATAAACCCAAGCCTTCTCTAGTTATTGATAAGAAACTAATTTCAGTCTCGAGCTGACTAAGTCATTTGACCTACTGACCTTTAAATTAGAGGTCACGTACATACAATATGCAAATATTCTGTTTGACTGAAATACTTCGTAGGACCAAGTCTTCTTTAGTTATTTAGTTTCAAGCAGACCTCGTGTTCTGCTAAAATAAAACGTGTCCATCTACAAGATATTATCTACATGGGGGGAGGACGTATGGTGGTATGCTGTAAGGATTAAGTGAGCGGAATGTAACAAAAAATGGCAGTTTAAACAGAAAATACACTTTGCAGACATATTTTTGACAAGTAAATGGGTTTTTACTTCACATTTTACAAAATAAATATGCCAGTGCTGTGGCACAGAGCCTGTTCTTTAGCTGTAAAGTCTTTACAGTCAGATAAGTCTAAAGACAAAAAAGTTTATGCAAGGTTTTGGGCTTGGGTGCAATGTTTACAAATTAATGTCTTGATTTTTGACGTAATTTTTGACGTAATTTTGCCCTTTTCTCCTGTAAATATGTCACATTTCTGCAAGTTATACGCGTCCATTCATGTAGTTGTGACTATTTGCCAAAAGTGATGGTTCTACTTCAACTACCCACATTTTCTGGCCATTTTCTTTTACTGTAATCCCTGTTTTGGTAGACTGAAAACACATTAAGTACGTTTAGTTTGAATGTAAACATAAGTTTGTCAAAGCGGCTTTGTTTTTCGAATGTTCCTGTCTCTTCCAAACAGACTAAGAGTTGGGGAAGTTGGATACGATTTCAGGACGTACGGACAGCAACAACGCTATATGACCCCCACCCACCAACAGAAATGTGAATGCATATTTAATATATTTATATACAGTGAAACACCGCTCGCTCGAGCATCGATGACTCGAGCACCCGTGATCGCTCGAGCAATTCATGTAGTCCCGGCCGATTTTCTTCTATTTTCTATGTGAAATGACCATGGCTGGGTCGACCATCGATAACTCAATCGCTCGAGCATGACACCTGGTCCCTGTGTATTAATTTACTCTTTGTTGCTTATGGCAAACTCGAGCAGAGGTGTCAAAAACGTTCACACCTTCGGCTGTCAAAATGTATCGGTTATTTTAAAACTTTCGCACGCCGTGAGAATTGCATGGTCTATTCCCCGACTATCTTAAATGTTTGTTTGTCGGTATATTTGATCTGATTATGAGATTAATTATAATAATAATTGATGAAAGGTTGAAGAAAACATTTATTGATCCAAATTGTTATTATTACATATTTTGTTCAACAGTTGTTTGCATGCAAATAAAGGAAATAATATAGCCTATTCATAAAGTTGAGACGATAATTACGACATCTTAATTTGGAGAAGAAAACTGCGAATTCGATTACAGTATTTCAAATAAAAAAATAAAATGTCTTAGCTGTTTCTTCACATGTGTCATTTACGATCTATCATAAATAACGTTTGTAATACGTTGTTTTTTTAATGTCACGAGTGTGTTATTATTACGCATCACCGTTTCCTCTGCAAATGCTCTCGATGACAATTGGTAAAACAAACTTCAATTTTCTTCGTATGTTGGTCAATGTTTGGGTCGCTCGAAACCATGGATAACTCGAGCATTTTGCTCATCCCCTTGCGACCTCGAGCGAGCGGTGTTTTACTTAAAAAACGACTGTGTTAATAATCTTGGTAAAACCAGATTTTGTTCACTTATCTCAGTGCAGTTTTATTTAATATTACACTGTCTCGTCTCGAAAGTTAAATTTGGGATAGGTGTGAGGTTTTCATGCTCCATTGTAAGGCATTGTCCTTATGTTTAACTGTTTAACTTGCTTTTACCAGAACATTTTCATACATATTAGATAGTCTTGTTGTTTGTAGCGTTAACCCCTGCCCTTTTGATCATGACCACATCCTCTTACCCACCCCCTATCCTCCCTGTTACCATGTTTTCATTACGATGAAATACATCTCCAAAATAAATCAGCTGTGCACAATATCTTTGCAATGCGCATTTGTTTCTTTTTGTTGTTGTTGTTGTTGTTGTTGTTACCACAGACACGTATATAGCATTTATTTCATGCACTTGTTCACGTTAAAATCCTTTACATAATACATTTCAAATAAACAAACAATAACAAATTCAAAAGAAACAAAAAACTGCCATTTTACATAAAAAAAAGGATGAATATACAAGCTATAGACATAATCATACAATACAAAACATATAAGCATATTAAGAACTAACGAGACTTTGTGGCGCAATGCTGTTTTAGGCAATGATATGAAAACGATGATCGGTAAGTTTTCGAAACGTTATACAAACAATTTGGTTTTTAGCAGGCTATTAAATACAGCCAGCGTGTCAGCTTAGCAGTGAACGAAAAACAATTGACATACATCACAGTTTTATTTTCTTTCGCACAACCAATGCGTGTCTTGTTATCTTTGGTTTCTGGCCAGTCTATACACTCCTAAACTTTCCCTTATAATCCTGTACAGCCTTTAAAGGTTTGGGTCAAACCTTGCATTGTACCCTATATTTCAAAGTGTGAGAAACAAGTGTTTGCAATACTTTACATCTGGACGTTACACTTTCCATTTGGACTTTAGTTAAATGGACAGGTTACACGTATATATATTTGTTTAGTTTTGATTTTCATTTATTTTTGTACGAGCATGTCTAGGCCTTACACGTCATGCATTGTGTTACTAGTTACTATATGTCTCGTCGTACACAGTCCTTGAAGCTTGACCGATACAGCTCATCGGGGTGCCTTATTGTATGTTTATAGCTTCTTGATGATCTTTATACAATGTTAAAAGAGCTGTTTGAATATGGCTACATATACATGGGTTAAAATGCTGTAATACTACCCTGATTCAAAATAAATAAAAAAACACGGCTGTCGGCTTGCACATGAATTAAATTCTTGCCATGTTGAAGATCACTTTGTCTAGTAACATGATCCTGAATGGAATTATTATAGTAGGGTATACCCTACTGTTATAACAGTTTTAGGCAATGGTAGCGGGATACATGTTTTAAATTGGACAAATCAGAGGTTCACATGTTTCGTATAGCTCCATTTTCAACAACGGAGCTACATGGACACATGAACGCGTGCTCCTAGTTATGCCTCTGAGAAGCCATATTCGAAGGAGACATATACAATAAGATAACAAAAACGTGCGGTAACAGATAACATATATTAACACTTCAACGTGACGTTTGAACATAACACTCTAAAAACATTTAGCCGAACAGACGCAGTCAGTGTAAGTATCGCTGTACAAACCAAAAGATCGCATACCTTATATCTCTAGTATCAAATAGTTTTCTCACATTATTGTTTAAAGATTTCTTATCACTAATTTCATGTCTAAACTTGAAAGTGGTTTACAATCATAATATACTCTGTAGTGCAGAAAAAAGGATAATCTTATAACAAATAATTTTACACCATTACTCTAACATAATGAAGAACACTAGAAATATGTAATGGAAAGCAATACACTACAAACTGTAAATTCACAACCAAGGTGACTGTTAAGTAGTTCACGTACATGTACATAAATATACAATAGGAGACGGCTTAAAATGTCTGGAACTATGTTAACCGACACAGCTATGAAAAAATAGATAATTCACGACATTATGTTTTGAAATTTGCATATATTAACTCAAATACATTATCCTATGCTGAGAAGTTTGACATATCGACGTTTACCAAAGAAGAAGGTAAAATACTAAGCAAAGCCTACATATACAGTCGAATACCGTTACCTCGATATTCAAGGGGCTGTAAAAATTGCATCGACGTATCCGAAGTTCGACGTAACGATATCGACAATCTGGGACTACTTTGAACTTGTGTCGGACGTCTATATTGTCATTAAATCCAATGCTTTTTTCAGAGGGCTTGAAAGGGGAAAGAAATAATATAAAACATAAATACGATTTTAATTTTATTTACAAATAAACATCTAATTAAATACATACATAGAACTTTTATTTTTTTCAAAATATACATTTAAACATTAACATTTTTAATCCTTCCCTAAACAAGTCTGAATGCAGCGGTAACGTTCCTAGTTGAGTAGTCATTTTGACTGTGTTTAAATAACGAAACTTTGCCAGTTAAATATTTTTACTCAGTCCTAAATGGCAGATTTTACTCCGTCAAACAGAAAATCTTTCATCCAAATTAGTTGTTATATTTGAAAACAGCTTTCCTGCTTGCACGGTGTTTTATAGCACTAATTATTGGGAATTAAATGCAAACCTCCTGACATTTAAATTGGACTAAAGATTAAATAACAAACAAAGCATACGTACAAACTAACTTGAATATGATTAATACACCGCCGGACAACAATAGGTTGATTTTCACACCTTACAAATAACATGGATATTTTTGACAAGCTGTGATATCGACGAATCAAGGTGTAAAAACAGTACAGGTAAGTTGACGGGACTGAAAAATCTCATCGAGCTAAACAAAATATCGAGCTAATCATATCGAGGTAATGATAAATAATTACATTAAGATAAATAGGGAAAAATCGGGACCGACTCAAACACATCGTGCTAACCGGAGTATCGAGCTAACCGATATCGAGGTAACGATATTCAACTGTATGTACCAATACTTCTTAGTAATCTTGTAATATGCTGTTGTTGTTGTTGTTTTTTTTTGTTTTTTTCGATATTGGTAGTAAATATTAATGTTATTGTAAACTAGAAGTAGTATAATACAGAATATTGTCCATAATAATGGCAACATTACGTATTAAATATCATATCAGAATTCCAGATGCAATGTATCAAAAAAATGCCATAGTATTTTAAGGAGTTTTTACAAAGTTTCACCTCCTTACATTTTTAATCTATTTCTTTTTCATGCTGCAAACATAGCCAGGTAAGTATCTAAAACGGGCAGTAGGTGGTCTATGAATGTGCACATCGACTATCGCATATCAAAATATTTGTTAGTGTCTGTACATTTCAGAACCATTTGATGCCAGCTTCTATTCCGTTGGCAAAGTCCTCAAATTCACGATGGACGCTAAAGTGGTCACTGATTAAGTAACAAATGACATAAAAGATAGGAATATGAAAATAGAATTATTTCCTAGTTGTAAATTCATTTGAATGATTATAAAGTCTGAATTGTATAATAATACACAACTATAAACATGTATTGATAAAACATGATACGCTTACACATTTATGCCCCTTTTTATCGGACAAAAATGTAATAAATGCTATTTTCTTTAACATGTGTTCAATATTCTTTGTTCACTTGTTTGTATTTGCTGTCATTCCTTACACTGAGCAAGATCAGCTATTAGAAGCATGGGTAAGATATAATATAATATCAATTCTTGTTTCGTAAGACTCGTAAATCAGTATAAATAAAATTAAAGGTGGGTGAGATAAATTGATAATCATAATAAAATATTGAATAATAGGTGCATTAAATAGATTCAAACATAAAGGGTCGACTACTTAAAGTTCTGTGGGGGGCCTTGGATTTTACTTGGAGCTAAGAATTTTTTGGGGGTTTTTTGGCCTTCCTTGGAAGTCAGAATTTATTTTTTTCAGAACTTGAAGCCAGAATACATTTTTCAGAGTAAATGTAAGATAACATTTTTTAAATAGATTTTTTGTGTTATTTTTATGCTATTCAAAACTAACAAGCGCAATAAAGACTTAAGTAATTTGCCTAAGCACACATGAAATAGCTAAATGCAAGTCTCTTTGATTTTGTGGACAGTAATAAACTTCTCTAAGCAAAAACGGTAAACATTTTTTTTAATTTTCATATACATTAATCATTATAACTGATAAAGAGAAACGGAATGTTTCGCTCAGATGAAAACGTAAGTTGGCTGATAAATTGGAACATTTCCCGTATACAGTGGTCAGCCAACCCAATAAGGACCTCCAGGTATATGAAGTGAAGCGGATAGGGACGCGAGGCGCGCAACGGGAAGACCCGAAATATTCACCGTAATCTTTTACTGCCCTTTATGAGCATAGAGCCTGATCAGATTCAGGAGTCTTCGGAAACAGAAGAGGAACAGATTCAACGTGGAATCATCTTTCAGTGTCGACAGCGCTTCCCATGGTAATTATTCCTCCTTCACAGATCAATCGCCATGTCTGCCGCGATACAGACGAGCGCCAGATGAGCTTGGCTTAACTCCAAGGTCTGGTATTCCCTCTCCAAACCCTCTCAGGCAGAGCCATAAACTTAATGCTTAATAAGCCGCGCTTGTTTAGCGTTATCTGGTCTGATATATTCACTTCGTGACCGCCTACCTTATTAGTCGCGCATATCGATCTGATATTTTTGTTTCAATTGTTTTTATTTTTATGCAATTTATAAATTTTACAGGCATTGCCATGTGTTGTAGTTGAGGACAACATTTACCTGGAAAGTGGTAATATTCACAGGTATTAAATGTAATAGAAGAAAGGTTCCAATATTGATGTTGTTTTACAAAATTCCATATAATACAGAAAGAGGTCATATATATATAAAACATTTCCTAAATTGTTCAGTTATTAGCAAAAGAGTAGGAGATTTAGATACCAGTAGTCAGTATTTCTTATGTACTAGTCAGACGTAGTCCGTAGCACATTAAGTAATACATCACCTGTATACGATATTCAACTGTCCTCAATTAGAATATGAATTAATCACAGGTCTTTGGTGTACGCCGATAGACAATCGCCATCACATCTGAGAAGTGTAAATCTTATAAACTACTAGTATATTACTGAAAATTAAATTATATTATATACAAATTACATGTAATGCTTTGTGTGATACTTATCTAAGACCTATATGCAAATGAATATTTGATATATTGTTGCATTTTCATGTTATATTATATAGCATAATATAAGTTGATGATAGACATTCGCCATTACATCCGAGAACTGTAATCTTGTTATTATTCAATGATCAATCTTTTGACGCCATAGCCTTAGACGGCATAGCGGCGCGCTAGAAAAGAAATCAACAAAAATCAGGCAAAGATTTGAGTGATATCGCCGAGGACGTACATAATACACACAGATATCGTGTTAGAATTGAAATAGTATTTCTCAATATTGATTTGCTTGTAAATAAAAGCATTGTTTGTCGTTATGATGCGCCCTCGTGATACAATTCCTTCGCATCTAATCTCAAAACAATGATATCGTTCAAAGACAAATCACTGTTGGATACATTATTTCTTAATTAAATTCTATTTATTTATGTCATAACACCGACGATCCTAATAAGAACCTATCAATAGATACCAAAACAATGTGCAAGCCATACGGCGACACATAGATACTCCTCGTCTTTTATGATTTCGTCAACGTTGTAGAAAAAAAAACTTGACTGAATTTCCCTAATGAAGTTCCGTTATAGAGGTCACAGCAGTGTGCAGATGTTAGGCGAAATGTAAACTGTAAAATATTCACAGCTATACAATAAACTCGAAATGATGAACGAATGGGGGCCTCCGTGGCCGAGTGGTTGCTTTGAACAGCAAACAATCACTCATCAAATGAAACCTTTACATTTGTGTACAATAACTCTTGAAAAAGAAACAACTCACGGGAAAAAAGGGGAGAAATGGTCCTAGTAGGGCTTGAACCTATGCCCAGCCTCCCCCCGCCCTCCCCCGAAAAGTCAAAGAAAGGTTTCATTGTAGGAACTAAATACTCTTCAAAAGAAATTACACTATTATATTGGTCATACTTTAAGAAAAGGAAATCGCCTTGATCCGAAATGATAAAGTTACAAGTTCCTTCAAAAATATAACGGATGACCACTTTTGGTGAAACGTTTATTTTTTACGCTGATATATTTGTACAGTCGAGTAGCCGGAATCATTAGCACGCATTTGGAGAAACAACCGATAGTTATTTCCCATT